>NW_024962264.1:27913640-28064108 GCF_019238085.1 Lagopus leucura
CTTAAAAATATTAAAGGCGTAACCTTTTGTGTGTTTTGATACCTAAAATGAGGGAATGAAGTCATAACATTTGAATTTCTAGAAGATTGGCCTTGAGGGGCTAGTGCCATGAAAAAGCACTTGTTATTTCTTGGGTTTTGGGGAGAGTCCATATGAGCAGTAGGGCCTCTAGTGCCTTTCATTCATTATACAAACATCTAACAAAAAGGTGGCTTCTACCCAGAAGTTGAAAATTTGATCTATAATACACAAAGCTGTTTTGTAGGAAACCATAGCTTCTTTCATCTCAAGGAAACTTCTGATGGACAAGAGTTAATGTACATTAACTGGTTTCCTGGGTCCTGAAGACTGTTAGTTATGCTGACATGTGTTTTAACATTAATAATTTTTAGTATTATTTCAATGAAAATTCATTAAATTTGGTTATTGCGTATTAAAAAGCAGACTGAAAGCACTGACATTTTAAGGAAGCCCAAATTAATGGTTTGAAAGGTTTCACAAATTTATCAGATGAAAGTCTAAGAAAAAATACATATATTCATTTATGAAAAACGACAGCTTTGATTTCTGTAAATCTATAGATACCATATTTAAGGATCTAATTTAGGTTGTGGTTTGTGAAAGCGTTTATGGATTATTGACATTTCCAATCTCTGTACTTCACAGTGAAAATAATTAGGAAGTAGTATTTTTGGGAACATGTTACATGAATCCTTTGTAACACAAGGTGCCCACAGAGCACTTTACTTCATTGATGCCTGGGTATTATATCAAAAACGTAATTTGGAAGTGAAGCAAGCATTCCCTCCTTTTATTATATAAAGGATTAGCACTTCATTTGCTGTAAACTGCAAGAATTTCTGGTGTGCAACGAATAATGATTTTTTCACAGCCTTATTGGAAGTCACGTATATATAGGATGTTCAGGTGATCAGGCCCAGCCAGCATGGGTTTATAAAAGGCAAGTCCTACCTGACTAATCTGATGTCTTTCTGTGATGAGGGGACTCGTTTGTTTGATGAGGAAAAAGCTGTGGATGTTGTATGCCTAGATTCTAGTAAAGCTTTTCCTTCTTGGCTCTGGTGAGGCTGCTCCTTGAATATTGTTTTCAGTTTTGGGCCCTTCACTATGAGAAAGACAACAAGGTGCTGGAGCATGTCCAGAGAAGGGTTGAGAGAACAAGATAGATGGATATCAACTGAGGGAACTGAGCTTGCTTAGAGTGGAGAAGAGGCTGAAGGAAAACTTCATCACACTATAACTGCCTGAAGGCAGTCTGCAGGGAGGTGGGTATCAGTTTCTTTTCTCAGGTGACAAGTAATAGGACACAAGGAAACTGCCTCAGGTTATTCCAGGGGAGGGTCAGGTTGGATATCTGGGAGAATTTCTTCATAGAAAAGCTGGTGAGACATTGGAACAGGCTGTCCAGGGCACTGGTGGAGTCACCATGCCTGGGGCTGTTTAAAAGCTGTGTTGATGTTGCGCTTGGACATGTGGTTTGGTGGTGAACTTTGTAATGGATAGGTGAATGGTTGGACTTGGTGGTCTTAAGGGTCTTTTCCAACCTTAATGATTCTGTGATTGTGTAATGTGCAAACACAGCTGCATACACTGAAGAAGAGGGAAGTTACCTGTTTCTGAAACTTTTAATTTTCTTGGAAATGTAGATAATGTTATAGGCTAAGTGGGACCAACCATTACCTTTACCTAAACGTAAACAAAGTGAAATACTTAGCTTGCAAAACAGCTTTGGTCTGGAGGAGAACTGCAGTAGGAAGGCTGGAAGTTGTGTGGGGTTCTTTCTTAACAGAAACTGGCAGCTGTGAGAAAGTTAATTAACAGCAATAATTGATAAGAATAATCTATTCATTGCCCTGGCTAGAGAATGGAAGTCTGTGTGCTTTATATTCAAGTGTCAAGTTGCTCTTGGACTGCTAAGCCAGGTAACATTAATAGGGCTTACTCCCCAAGGGAAGATCCCCCAGGTAATGCAGTGGCAGGGCACAAAGCACAATCTGTTATGTATTAAATTTTTGTACCTTGCCAATGGAAACTGACATTGTTCTTGCTCTGAAAAGTAAGGGAAATGGTTTCTAGTAAATTTGTCATGTTGAGGGCAAAGTAAAAGAAGAAAAAAAGTGATAAAATAGTGGCAAAAAATGGGAAGATAATAACAGCAATTATATTTGCAAAATAGAAAACCTACTTCTTCCATTCGCTGATTGCTCCTGAGCCAAGACACATGAGAGTTTCTCCTGTTGCACATCAAAACTTTTCACATTAAAAGCTCGTATAATAAGTACTTCACGGGGGCAAACAGGATAGGAGCTAAGTACAGTATTGAGGACAACTTGATGAGAATGAAGGCTTGTGTCTTCTGTAGCTGTGGAACGAAACTCTAAAGGGACAGAGACCAAAGACCAACCTGCCATGCACTGTATTGCTTTCGAAAATCAGAATGTCATCGAACCCTCTGCTAGTTCCAACTTGCTGCTTTAATACTGCCCATTATTAGGAAGATCAAGGTCCAGGGGCCACACAGCTAGGCTTTTTCTTAAAGGAGTGGCTGTGTGAGACAAATGATCCTGCCTGCTTTGGTGTGCTTCACAGAGTCATGAGCTTGGCTGTGTGGTTCCTTTTGCCCTTTTAATTATGTGTTGTGAGAAGAAAACAAAGCAGAGACTTATCCTTCTACAGCATTTTGAACTTCAGGTTGCCAAAATGGCTTATATACAATCTGAGCTAGCTGTCTGACTGTTCTTGCAAACAAAATGAGTGGGGAGTTGTGTGTTCTTAAGTTAAGAATAAAAGTACCTGTTTTCATTCTCTGGATTTAGATGTATTTATTTTAGAGCAGCTGCTGCAAAGTTCAACTTTGCTATAACTCTGATACCCAGTTAGAATCTATGTATCAGCTTTTCCCACTGGAACTCCTGCTAGAAACACCTACTGGTACCTTTCTCTTCAGCTTCACTGGCTGGGTGCGGAGTGAGGGACCAGAGGAACATGCGAGAAGCTGATGGCCCTGTTGTAGTCTGTGTGTCCCTCACATGTTGATCTGGCCTGTTGACTCCTGCATTCCCTCAACACTCTTATTAATTCTAGAGACTGAGAAGAGAAACCCAAGACCATTGTCATGAGGAGCACTGGCATGAGGGAGCTTCCAGACTTCACTTTTTCACATTAGAATGAGCTCAGTGCTTGAGCCTTGTTCATTAGGGCTCAGGTACAAATGATGGGAAAGTTACTATCTTGCACGATGGGTAGTGTTTTGGGACAAGGCACTGTGCCTTCTGGAGATGATTTTCCCCTGTTTCTTCCCTACTATTAGACTTTTTGACTTGACCTCCACATGCAGCTGGTCAAGATGGTTGGTAGATGAAGAATGCAGTAGTTAGTTACATCTGGCAAGAAGCACTTTCAGCATGACTGAAACGCTGCATTTTATACTAAGGTCAGCCTCAGAAACCTGCTTTCAAAGTCCTTCAATTTCATTGTTAACTATGAATTTAATGCTGAGTCTCTGTACATTAAGCTTGATCAGGGAAGGACAGCAACAGGGATTGGATTTCACTTACTCTGCTATTAAACATCTGTCCTGAAAAACAACAGCTGGTAAAACACAGGGCACAACTTTTTATTTACTTTTGCAATTGTATTTGAACTTCCCCCCTGCTTAGATCATTTTTATCCAGGAGTTTTCTGCTCATATTGTGGGTTTGAAGTGGTGCCAGAGAGAAGGCTCTCTACAGGACTTGCCACTGTCATGGTATGCTTGTGCTTTAAATAGTTGAGTGCAACTCAACGTGGTGGTAAGAAAATGAGCAGTTAATGTTGTTCAAGTGTTAATTGTGCCGGAAATTAGGAGTATGTTTTCAGAGCCTCTACCCAGTGGTGTTGAGAGCATTTAATTAATTTGTTTGTGTGATTTCTCCAAACGAGTGGCAGGGAACCTGTCAGATCACTCAGCTCTGGCACAGCAGGCTCTAGCGGTCAATAGTCACATGTTGGACCTGGGTTTTCTTCCATCAGAAGAAATGGGAGATAGTGAGGGTGCGTGGAAAGTCTTGTAACTTCCTGCAGATTCACCGAGGGGCTCTTGATTTCCTTCCAGCCTTTCATTTTTTGATGGCACCAGCCTGCAAGCAACTTAGGAAATCAAGGTGAAATATCCTTGTTCTGTTCACATGAATATTGTATCAATAGTAGGAGCAGAAGATCTCATTGTAAAAGAAAGAACTGTATGTAGATGTTTTTATCTTAGATCCTTTTAGGAAGGTAAATAGCCTCCTGTGCTATAAGGAGCTTTTAAATGCTGAAAACTGGCACTTTTATGGTATTTGGTCACTGTTGAGATGTAAAATTAACTGGAATCTAGAAAAATTCAGTCACTGCTGCGTAAAGATAGATTTGTGGTGATGTTTTGCATAATTGATGTGATTATTGGGCCCCAATTCTACCTTTTCTTTTGATTCAATTCAACAAGTTAAATCCTTCAAGCTTCTCTCGCAACCTGTTTGAATAATACAGAGTTGTCCCCAGTATAAGTGGTGGAATTAGTGAAATTCAAAAGCATTAAGTCTTCAGTCAGCAGGAGGAAAGTATATATTTGGAATGCATACAATGGAAAGCATCAAGAGCAACGTGCAGGAACTCACCAGAACATGTACAATGTCTGGAATTATAACAGAACTGGCTATGGCACTGGCCACTAATAACATGTGCAAGCTATTCAGGATAAGGGGAATCAGTGCTTCCGGTCACTCAGCTCAGCTGGTCATGAATACATTATCTCCTGCAAAAGCTTCCCTCTTCCTGCTTTACAACACTACGTAATTGTTGGAGTGCATTACAAAAGTTTTTGCTCATCTTGAAACCTGAATTACTGCCTTCTGTGCTGCCAGAGGTACAGTAGGACATCAGACCAGAAGAATCAGTGTTCTTGTGTGAAGGCATATATTGGAAGAGCTGTCATGTTACTTTCTTGCTTTTGCAAGAGATATTTAATGTTTTTATTAACACCTTATAGCCACAGCTTGGGACGTGGAGAGCAATTTCTGTGTGAGTTTCTCCAGTTGCTTGGTCTGGTACCTTTTAGTCCTGCTGGCTTTATCCCTTGCAAAATCAGGTGCTTGCACTGAAGTGTTATCTCTGCTTGCTAAAGTCCTGGCAGCCACATGGTGAAAACATTTACCTTTAACCTCAACCTGCTGTAAGATAGAAAAGAGCCTGAATCAAAGCCCAGGTGAAAAGGCTGTTGAAGCTTGGAAATGTTCATTCTGGGAGCTGCTGTTACATAGCTGGCTCTGGACATGCATCTCTGCACGTGGGGAAGTACAGACCTGTGTGTCTAGCCAATGCATTTGCAGTCTCACCCTGGAATCATTCAGCCTGTTGATCTTCCATTTAGACTGCAGTTTCCCATCCAAATGAATTGAGACTTTTGAACACGAGGGATTTGCAGTCGCAGCACTGGAGGACAGTCATTTGGCAAGTGTCTCAGTCTGGAAAGGGATGGAGTGAGCTCTGGGCAAGCAAAAGCAAAGCACGTGTGCATACCTTTACATTCCTGTCTCGCTTCTCTGAACAGAGATCTCTCAGCTGTCAAAACCATAGTATTTTACTGGCAAGTTCTCGCTTCTCCCTTGGTGATATTTCATGGGTCCTGTCTGCTCCTGTTCCTTCTGGGAAGAGGCCCTGCAGAACCAGCAAACCTGAGGGTGGGAAGTGCAGGAGGTGTTTGAGGCCTGCTTTCCTACTGCCATATTCTGACTTTTCAGAGGAGCCCTGAGCTTTTCTGCACAAAACGCATCACAGTCAGCAACTGGAGCTCTATCTGGATGTTTCAGTATGTTGGCACATGGTTTTCCATGTGTCCTTTGAAAGAGAGGCAGGCACTCAGAAAAGAGAGCTGCATGGTTCGTATTGGCAGCTGGCTCATGAGCTAGCACAAGACAGGCTCGTGCTACAGGGATCCAACTGGTGCACCAGCTCCATGCTGACCCTATAGCAGCATCCTGCCCTGAGTGGATCAGCCAAACACTGAGCAGAGGCAGGCAGGACCCCAATCCTTCTTGAATAGCTGTGCTCAGCTGCTGCTGCAGCCACAGTGGGCTGTGAAAAGAAGGGATTGGTGCCACAACCACAGGAGGCCTGTGGATGAGGGCCCCCAGAGCCTCTTTGTTAGCTATAGAAGCTATAACTGAGCATTTAGTGATTACTACATGTATTGTATTTATTTATTCTGTCTGCAAGGGACTTTCTCCAAAGGGACACAGCCTCTTCAGCAGCTTTATTACGAGTGGTTAATAATTCACATAAAAACATCCTGCAGGTTGTGGGGTTGGGCATTTTAAAGAATGCTTAGATATTTTTAACTTATTAGCCTTATAAGTTTTTGGACTCTCATTGACAATCATGTAAGTATTGCAGTATTTAAAATGTTGTGGTTTTTTTTTCTCTGACTCGTACTGAAGTATGTTTTTCTGAGACATAAGACAAGATTCTGCAAATGTCTATGAATGTGTTCCATTTCACTACCTAAGCTCTCTATATGTCTCGTAAGGAAATGTTCTCCTGCTCAATAAAGTAGGCATCTCTAACTTACAGGATTTTGGCAAAATATATGATGATGTATATTTCATAGAATTTCTCCCTGGAAGAGTTCATTCTATTACATAAATCTGGATCAGTCGTATTTCAGAGTACGGGTATTTCATTTTGTTCCATGAACTTAGTCCAAGGCTGCTGCTACTGAGGTATCTCAGAGTGCTTAGGGAACTTGGTATGTCTCAAAGTGTTGGTTTTCTTCCTTTTAAAGGCTTTTATAAAGTGAAATTATGTCTGTATTTTTTTCAGCTTGTCTGCATGTTATCCAGTGTATATGAGAGGGAAGGCTTTAAATATATCTATATATAAAATATGTTCACATACTATAGCAGTATCTAAAGTAAATTATAAATTCTTCCTTTTCATATGAAAGAGGTAAAGAAAAGTACCTGGCCAATACAGTACCATTAATCTATTCTCTTTTCTCCTTTCTCTCTTTACTTCTCTCTCTACAATAGAAGTGGAGCAAAAAGGTAATTAAATACCTTTCAAATTATATATATATTACTTATGTGTAGGCTAAGTTATTTAACAGTTTAACGTTTTAGTTGAAATACTTTGTCATTAATTCTCACTACTTTTTTGTTAAAGTTTATTTAGTCTCTCTGCTGCTCAACTTCATGAGATAACTCATTTTTGCTGAAAAGTTTTACCGGTACCACTTTCTTTCATTAAATTTCTTTTCAACGTTTTAGATAATTCACTTTTCTCCTGCCCCAAAGAATTTGGAAAGCACGCACACGTATGTATGTGCATAAGTATATCTAATTATGCTGCAAAAGCCTTTTAGAAATGGCACCCCTTTGTCAGCTACTTGCGGTGGTTTCTGAGATTCCAGTAGGGCAATATGCTTTTACACCAGCTGCTAAATCTGATTTTCCTCCTGTTTCCCTCTCCAGAGGATATTACCGATTTCTGAATTTTAGAAAATAATTGGTTACACTCCAAGCGGGGAGCACAAATGCAGGATCCCATCTGCCAGCTCTGTGCTACCAGAAACTTGGGCGGGACGCCTCTTTGCAGCTCCCCACTGCATCTCTCATCCTGGTGGTTATTCAAGTTCCTGAAGATTGCTATTGCAAATAACCAGCAAATATTCTCCCCCTGAAGCCTGTGCAGCCCTCCGGGTCAGAGAATGCTGAGGTGCACAAGGAAGGCTGAAGGCCGACAAGCCTGATTCTCTCTGCACATCCCTCCTGTGCCCCTTTTTGTCTCCCCATGCAGCCGGCCAGACTCTCGGCGTTGGCATTCCTGGGATGCCAGCATCAGCCGGGCAGTACTGACCTCTTCCCGAGCCCTGGGCATGCCCCAGCCACAAGCCGGCCCCTCTCTCTCCCCCCCAGAAGTCTGAGCAGCAAAGCACCCCAGTTAGTCAAACCGCTCCTCTGTGCTCCTCTCATGTAACAATAGAAGGTATATGTTTTTAAGTTACGAGTTACTACTATATTTAACAGGACATTTTTTAACTGATTAAAATCAAGAACCTCGGGTTCCTTTCCAGTGGAACTCTCCAGTTCTTATCCTTCCTTCTCTCCTTTCTTTCTTCCTTCCTTCCTTTTCCTTTCAGCCTTCATACATCATTCATTTTTAATTGTGTGGACTGCATGTTTCGTGTGTCCTGTAGCAGCTTCAGAAGTCTCATTTCTAGTTCCACTACTGGTCTGTAGCTGGGTATTCCCTCTCCTGCTCCCTTTGCTTTAAATGGTTTTCTGAGTTGCTAAGGGATTCTCCTTTGCTTTGCTATTGGTACCCTTTAAATATTTAATATCGCTTGGGCCGTAAGGATGGGAATTTCTTTCTCTTATTTCCATTTCTAGGCCACTCTGCAGTGGGCTGTTCAAAATAACTATGTGGAACAATTCCCCCGGAGTTTAACCCTTCACCTAGTAGGTACAGATTCACTGCAATGTAATCTGGAAATAGAAACCCAGAAATCCTTTGGGGGCACATACTCATTTCAGAGTTTACAAAGGCGAGCGGTCCAAGTAAGTACACCTGTAAAAATAGATTTGAAAAGTAATAAGAAAATGAGCCAAAGTTGATAGAAAAAGCAGAAAAACAATAAATTTGGTGGAGCAAGTCTTGTTCTAGAGGCTTGGCCAGCAGGATGGCTGGTCTCCAGTTACAGGGCATTGCTTTGACCTCGAGTGTCCTCTGCTGCAGAACTGCAGACTATTTCGAAGTTTGATCCAACCACCTCCAGAGTCTCATTAACTTTGGTTTTTGTTTTAAATTCTTTCCCCCTCCAACAGTTTTCCTTTGCCCTGGACTGCTAAAAGGAGTATACCAGAGCGAACACCTGTTTGAATCCGACCACCAGTCTGGTGCCTGGTGCAAAGACCCGCTGCAGGCGTCTGACAAGATCTACTACATGCCCTGGACGCCTTATCGAACAGACACACTGACGGAGTACTCCTCCAAGGATGACTTCATCGCTGGGAGGCCAACCACGACCTACAAACTCCCGCACCGAGTGGACGGCACAGGGTTTGTGGTGTACGATGGGGCTTTGTTCTTCAACAAGGAGCGAACCCGAAATATAGTCAAGTTTGACTTGCGGACAAGGATAAAAAGCGGGGAGGCTATCATAGCTAATGCAAATTACCATGACACCTCTCCCTACCGCTGGGGAGGCAAGTCTGATATAGACCTGGCCGTGGATGAGAATGGGCTATGGGTAATCTATGCAACAGAACAAAATAATGGCAAAATAGTCATTAGCCAGTTAAACCCTTATACATTAAGGATTGAAGGGACGTGGGATACTGCCTATGACAAGAGGTCAGCTTCTAACGCTTTTATGATCTGTGGGATTTTATATGTGGTCAAGTCTGTGTATGAAGATGATGACAATGAAGCCACAGGGAATAAAATAGACTACATATATAACACTGACCAAAGCAAGGATAGTATGGTGGATGTGCCCTTTCCAAACTCCTATCAGTACATTGCTGCTGTGGATTATAATCCCCGGGACAACCTTCTCTACGTATGGAACAACTATCACGTAGTGAAGTATTCCTTGGATTTTGGCCCGCTGGACAGCAGAACAGGTAAGGGTTTTAATACTGGAACAAAATCTCAACTGGGATTTCTATTTTTCTCACAGATTGGGTGTGAAATTGAAATATGATCCTGTGGTAATGATCTGCCTGTGTTTGTAAATTAAGCCCTACTGCAATACCAATGATGGATGTTCAGACATTAATAAATGCAGAATTTTTTTTTTAATATCTTAGTCCATAATGAAACAGAGAAACAGGTAAGCTACCTGTAACTAACCTGAAACAGTCTCCAGATGCCCATGTTCTTTTTTACGTCACAGGAAAAGCAACGCTATTTTCTTCTGAATTGAAGTTTGCTCCATAAATAAGATCATCACCCCTTTTGCAGGAATTTTGGCAAAACAAAGCATGGAAGATGCTGTTGCTGCAAACAGCATGGGACAAATTGCAGGCCAGTTTAGATGAGCTAGTTCCATTAACATGAGGGAGCGTCGGCCTTTTACAGAAGCCACTAATTATTCTGAATGTGAGCACCCACAAATGCATGTCTAGAATCAGGAGAGAAACTGATAACAAAATCTTCCAAAGTGTTGCTTTTTTTCATTTCCTTTAAGTTGCTCTTTTTTCAAAGCATTTAATTCAGGTCTACGTTGTAGAATACTTTCTCTAATAGAGGAACACCCACCCTATCCATCCTCAGAGGATGTCCAGCTTTTCTACGTCTTCTAGTGTCAGAAATTACACTGTTAATTACTCATTTGAGTTACAGTCACTTAAGATTACCATCCTCGTCTTTTTGCAAGTATTGCATTCACAATTGCCACTTGGCTAGTAACATGACTTAGACTTACTGTGGTCATACTTGTTTGATGGTGCAAGAATTTCCAAACTGTGCTAAGCCTTTTACAAATGGTTATTGCTGTACTTAAACTTATTTTAGTCAGAGTTACCAGGTATTTCCTGTGAAGGACCGTGTCTGTAGAGATGCTGAAAAAGGAGTGAGAGAGATGGAAGTAACATAATTTAGATAGTAAACTAGATGATTAGTAGCATTGTTATTTCCAAACTATTCTTTTTTGATGATGAGAAAGACTAAGAGTGGGTTCAAATTGCCAGAAGAGGAGTAGAGATGAGCTTTTCTTTTCCTACATACATACTGTCATCCACACTTTAAAAAGATGCTGAAAGAAACTGAGGATATGAAAATTTGGGGATAGGTGGAATAGAGGTAGTAATCGAGCAATGAATTTCCAATTTTGATACAAAAACGTAAGGAAGACAAGAAGGATTTCTGGAAGAACTAAATGAATGAGCCTGGGTTAAGGAAAGAGTGGGGATCCTTTCAATGATTTTGACCTCTGCAAGATCTAAAATGAGCAAGAAATGAACTAACACTTTTCATTCTCCCAACTTAATGATGAGCATGTACTTTCTGAGTAGTGGAGTGAAGCAGAGCAATTTGTGAGTTATTGGTTATCCCCAAGGAGTGAAAATCAATTCCATCCCTCCTATTTCACAGGATTTCTCTCTTTTTCAATGATTCATTTGCAGGTATTACATTGGACTCTCTACTGCCTCTTTTTCAAGTAGTGACTGTTTTCAGTAATAGAATCTTTAAAAAAATCTTTTTAAATCTTTTAAAAAAGCCATTTTTAATGAAAAACTCAAATTTTGCACTTTTTTTTTTTTTTTTTTTGTAAAAAAATTAAGTACCTTCCATCCCGTTTTCCTAGCAAAGTCTAAGCTAATGAGATGGGAGAGCAGATGAAAATCTTGTGGAGGGCTGGGAATGTCAGCATAAGACTTTGAGTTATTCCCATGTCATGCTGTTTGGCTGGGATTTCAATTCCCTTTGATTTCACCAGTGTTTGGGTGGGAATTTAAAACCCACCATCCTTTAAAATGAAAAGCTGAAGTAGGTTTTGGCTTTGGATGTTGGAAAAAGAGGGTTAAGTTGATGTCAGGGAATCTGGTAAGCCTTCTTGTTCCTTTTGTACACTTTTTATAGCTTTGCAACGTGGACACAAAGCTGAATTTTACATGCGTTTCTTTTCTCTGAAAATTGCTGAAATTGTCTGTTTGGCAGAACTCCATTGGTGTGCCTTTACCTCACTGCTATATAGATTTGAAGGACTTTTGTAAGAAGGCTGCAACTGACAGAAAGTGAAATCCTTGATTTGACAGGTCGAATGGGGTTGAGGCACTTCAAAGCAAAGGAGAATGCATTTGCAGAGGGAGTTCAGTGCTCCATTACCTGCACAGCCTGATTAGGGGGAACATTATTTTACTAGTTAGTCAAATGAAACCACTGGTTTTGGGTTGGATAGGGGAGCAAATACTTGTTCACCATTTAATTCTTTTCAAAAGAGAGAAGCTGGTAGACAAGATCTGTGTGACTCTTTCTCATAGAATCATTAAGGTTGGACAAGAAACACCAATCCATCCCCACCGTGCCCACATCTCCACGTTTCCTCAACACCTCCGGGGTTGGTGACTTCACCACCTCCCTGGGCAGCCTCTGTCAATGCATCAACACTCTTTCTGAGAAGATTATTTTTCCTAATATCCAGCCTGAATGTCCCCTTAAGGATGCAATGAAACACATTTTTTGGCTAATGTGAAATTTCATGCTGAATTTCTTTATATATAAGCAATATCCTTGTAACTATGTGGCTGGATTAAACCCGCCATGAGTCCTCCAACAAAGAGCGGGACAGGAGCCTGTGTAACACTGGGAAAGCAGTGAAAACCTAGGAAATATTTTTAGATTCCTCTTTTAACTTATTTTCACAAACAGCAGATTGTTGATACATTTTTCCCTTCTCTTTTAAAATTGCTATAGCTTCTCAGTTCCTTTAGAAAGGGTGACATTCAAAGAAAGAATGCATTTTGCAGCCATTTTCTATAGCATTACAGCTTGAGTAGCAAAATATGTAAACAATATTTGCTTAATTAGAAAATAAAAGATTGTAAAATTGATGGGTCAAGGAAATTGGTTGTTAAAAAGCAGTTAAGGGTGAAGTTTTAAAAACAGAGCTCTTAAAGCCAAAAATTGATTGTTACAGGCAAAGTAATATATTTAGCAGCCTAAATAGCCAGTTAATGTGTTTGAAACATATTTGAAATCTCTGGTATCGTACATTTCAAGGATATGGGAAATAAAAAACAGGTGCTAGAGGCTCCAGATCACTTAGACTCAAACATTTTCAGTCTTTTCCCAGACCATCCAGGGAAAAAAGGCAGCAGGAGTCTTTTTTCTTATAGGAAAGGCAGGAATCATATCCTCTCACTCTTCACGGCGATTAAACATTTTCTGTGCATTTTAATTAAAGGCCTATTTGTGCAGGTAGGTTTGGTACACACTTGAGATCTTCAGTGTCACAGAGCTTTCCCAGGCCATTGTTTGCAAAAATTGGGCTTTTATATCTCACTGTAAATGAGTGTCAAAATCTGGAGCTTCTGTGCTTAGCTTTGGTATCAGCCCCCTCAGCAGGGCACACGCATTCCATTCCCTGGGCAGCTGCAGTAACATCTCTTCCTAAATTGGCACCAGGATGAGGACACAACTTGCACGTCCTGGCAGTGACACGCAGTGCCACAGTGCTCTTTGCAGGCATGCAGGTAGCAGAGATGGAACCTTGGGGACAAAAGTGCTGCAAGGCCACGGCTGTTTGTTGCTGGTTAAGCTCTGCTTAGGCTACTGGCTGTTCCCTGTGGCAGGATGGAAAATGCAGACATCCTGCTTTTGAAGAGATGTTCTGTTTTTCCCATGTAAGTTCTGTTCAGGAGACCCTGGAAATGCATTATTGGCTGCTAATGGATGTATGATGTTAATAAATAAATGTGCCCTATCTGTGAGGAAGATAGTGACTTGATATACGACTTGTAATGCAGCCTCTTTGCACTTAAGTGGCTTTCGTATACTGTAAATTAACCCTGCAAACTGCCAGCCTGGTGATGAAATGTGATACGAAGCTTCCATCCGTATCTGCGATACTTTAAAAACCTCAGAGAATGCCCATCAAACTTTCATCCTTCACATTTGCCTTCAGTATCTCAGGATGCTCTCTTGACATGTGACTGCATCCATTTTATTCAGTAAGGGTGGTGGTTTCTTCTCCTAAAGCAGTTTTACAATGCAGATAAGGTGAACCCTCTGTCCTTATAATATGCTAATTAAGTGCATTTGTGTCTTGGGTAAAAGATGTGGCGGGATGGTGATGAATAAGAACTTTAAACACATATGACACCTCGTTAAAATGTAATTTTCACATCATAAATCTGAGGCCTTTACTTTGACAGCTGAGTAATGTGGATAGTGGGCAGAGGATCTTGAACGTTTCAAAGCTGTCACGTGCTAATAGGTAGCTGGAAGAGGCTTCCTGCGCTGCTTGCCTTTAATGCCGCTCAGCCCTGCCTGGGAAATGCATCAGAAGGGCTGCCCAATCTTAAATCCCACTTGTGCACAGGATATGAATTGCTATTGCTCTGTGATCCCATTGCGATAAGATATGCTTAGCATCTCGGAAGATTCGGGCTGCATTTTAAAAGGCCAGCTGAGCCTTTTTGATGAGCGGCTTCTCCTGGCAGACAGGGGAAGGTTTTGGGGAGCTGCTGAGTGTTTAATTGCAGCTTCTCCTGTGTTTTTATTTTCCAGTTGCTTTCTTCCCACCTAGGAGCATCCCCCAGCTCTCTCACTCCTGTTCCTCTTGGTTGCTTACAGTGACAGCTGCTGGCTGCACAGTGTTGCTGGAAGTTTGCAGAGATCAGCCCTTGCTTTCAGCAGCCTTTGCAAACTCACATTGTGAACTGGAGTCCTGGCTTTTATCTTCCAATATTTGCCCATATATGCCTGTCACACTTTTTCTATAAATATTTCAGTCTCCTTTTTGCTATCCATGATAGAAGGATGTGGCTGAGTATGGAGGTGAAGGAAAGTAGCGTGGGTACACTACATCTTTTCTAACAAAGCTGGCATCTCAGCCTATGTTAGTTGGCCAGCCAGTACCCTAGGCTTAGAAGGAGAGGAGGGTGTTTCACCTGACCAGGGTACACGGGGATCCAGAAGGGCATGAATGACATTTGTTCACCAGTTTGAGGCCTGAGCTATCTGTTCATTTTTGTCCTGTTTAATTTTTTCCCCTTTATAAAGCAGTACTTGATTAAAAAATAGCAAAGTATCAAACCACTGGATGCTTTTCAAAAAGCAATGTTTGCCCGTGGCCAGAAAATCTGAGTTCTTTACCTTCTTACAATAAATAAATAAATAAATAAATAAGCACACTAAAAAGCAAGATTTCTCAGCTTCAAAACCCTCTCTTTCTGGAAAAATTTCATAAATATTAATGCTGTTTGTTTAGCACAATGAGAGTATCTTCAGTGCCTCTCCAGTAGAGATATGTGGTTGCTCCCTCCTCCTAAATAAATGCTATACTCCTCTCAGTGGGTGTGGAACAGGAGAGAGCCTGGCCATCCAGAACAGCCCTTGTATTCCTATATAAGCCAGCCTGGAAAGATGGTACAGCAGGCTTTAACCCATCAGGGAACAGTTCTGGGCTGCTGATGTGCCACTTTGGAGATCAGCCGTCCCTGTTGCAAACCAAATGTGAATTTTTCATGAAATCTGCAGGCAAGTCACACCTCTGAGTCCCCACAGGCCAGGAAACACAGGAATGCAAGCTGGGCTTTGTGGCTGGGCTGATGGCTTGATGTAGGGAAAGGGCAGCGAGAGACAAATGATGAAGCGAAACTTCACTTTCAAGCTTCAAAACAAAAGGAGGCTGGTGATTTTTGCACTTCATAATCCTGTCAAACACCAGGAGGGGAAAAGCATGTTGCCAAGAACATGTCTGAGAAGCCGAAGCAGCTGTTGTGGCAGGAAGCATAGGATGTACTGTGGCAGATAGTGGGGTGATAGCAGAGAGAAATAGACATTAACTGTGGATGAAGGATAGCAGCTTTCCTCTTCTGTGGTGAGCTGTTCTGCTTCAGGACTCAGCCTGGAGCTGAAATTAATTGTCCTTTCATTAAGTTTGAGACCACCAGGTTATTGCATTGCCATCCACCACAGCTTCTCTGTCTGATGAAAATCCTCTGCACCAAACCCAGTTATGTCAGAGGCAAGTGTTGGTTGGAGCTGTGTGAAAGAAGTGACATGGAGCAAACAAATGAAGGAGTGCATCATGAACCAGAGAAACTTTGGGAGTATTAGAGATTTACATTGGCTTTTTATCAACAAATGTGTGATGTAACACTTGGCCAGCAGGTTTCTCTGGTTTGTCTGTGAGGAAGGAGATCTGTACATGGTTCGAGGGTTCAGATTCCAGGAGATCCATTCTTGAGCTGCCACATTTGCCATCTCCTCTCCTCTCACTCTGAAAGAGGATTATAATCTGCCAGGCTTCTTCTCAAGGTAATACCCTCTCAACCTACATGATATTTTTGCACCTAATTCCTCGTGGCTTTCACCATGGCATGCAAACAGTCTGTGCTCTCTGCAGCTCTGCTCTTGTGTGGCTACAGAGCCACTAACCTGGCTCAGGGCATGGGGACGTGGCCCCTTATTTCATGGTTGGATTAGATTATTTTAGTGAACTTTTCCGACCTTAATGATTCTGTGATTCTATGTGGCACCTTGGGGTTTTGCTACTGTTTTTTTTTCCATGATCAGCCCTTTTCCTGCTCCCCACTGAAAATACCTCCACCATGGCTCTCCTTGCATGTCTGCCACTGATTGTGTTTGTTCTGAAAATGAATACTGTAATATTTTTAGCACCACTTATTAAGACTCGTCTCTTGAAGCCTCGTTCAACATTTCTAATTAACTTCTTCGATGCTGCCATTGCTCTGCAGTGCTGCCATGCCAGTTCAGCTTTTCTTTCCTCTTCTTCACTAAGCAGACTGAGGAGGGGATCATAGAATCATTAAAGTTGGAAAAGGCTACTAAAATCGTCTAGTCTAGCCATCAGCCCATCACCACGTGCCCGTTATTCATGAATGTCCTGATCTTTTCTGTTTGGAGTCGAAGCAAATAGAGAATGCACTGGATGCTCTTCAGACTGCTTGTCTTGGCACTCAAAGAGGGGTAAACCACAAAATTACTGAGCTTTTACGAGGGTCTTTACAGAGTCCCTTGACTGCAGGAAGCTGTGCAACTCCTCATCCTTCTGATGTGACAGCAAGTAATTTTCCAAACTCTTAAAGCACAATTATAGGTACAAAAAGTACCCAAAGTGTATATTAGGAGTGGAAAGGGGTCAGCCTTACCCTCAGAAATCTGGCTGAACTCTCATGGTGGAGTTGGATTGATGGCTTGATTGTAGAAAAATTCTTGAATTTAGGTTGAACGTGCAGAAAAAGTGAGGTAGTTTGTGAGGTAGTTTGTAGATCTCTGCATTTTTGGAGAAATGGGACCAGCCATGAAGGGCTGTGAAATGCTAGTCAGCAATGCTGTCAACAGCCTGGCATGGGAAGATTGGCAAAGCCTAGAAAAAAGAGATAACATACATTTTGAAACACACCTTCTTGAAGTGCATTTTGGCATAGTGACTACGTAAAGTCAAGAGAATTTGTAACGAAGAAAGGAAGAGTAAAACAGTGCCCATTTGTTTTGGGTGAGCAGTCTACCAGGCGAGTGTGGGCAAAGGTTAATACAAAAAAAAAAAAAAGAAAAGAAAAGTTTCTGGAACAAAATCCCTATGCTCTTGCAGTGCCATTATGCAGCTAAATCCTCTGAAGCTGGTGTGAGTCTGGGCTTGGGCTTCAGGAGCGAGAAGGAATTGCACTTTGTCAGTGAAAGCCTTTTTAGCCTCCTGATTTGTGTTGAAAGCACCAGAAGAGGATAATATAAATTGTAAGCTGGAACAAACAGTGACTGTCCGTATACATTGAAGTCACAGTATCTGTCCTACATTTTTACATTGAAAAGGTTTTTTTCAAGAATATGCTTATGATTGGGGGGCAAAGCAGATGATGAAGGCTTAGCTGAAAGAGACGTGTCCATTAAAACAACATAGCGATTGTTCTCCGTAACAGGATTTCTTCACTGTAACGGGATTTTTGCTTGATTAAAATGCGCTGAGAGGAAACAGGTCTTAAGGCAAATTTCACTGGAAGATAGGATTCAGTTTAAAAGGACTGACACTGAATAAGCAAACTGGGTGTTTCATGTTACAAACCTGCTAGGTTCTGTATTCTCACAGTACTGGCTGCTTCAGACTGAGAAAAGGTTGGAGGAAAGGAAGAAAAGAAACATCAGAACTGAAAACTGCAGAATTTATACACTGGCCATGAGAGGAGATGGGAAAATCAGCTGCCTTTATCCCAGTCTGAGCACACTTAATGGGGTGCCATTCATGCTTGCTTCAAATAGCTGGAATGAATTAGCACAGCCCCTGG
Organism: Lagopus leucura; assembly: GCF_019238085.1. Lineage (NCBI taxonomy): Eukaryota > Metazoa > Chordata > Aves > Galliformes > Phasianidae > Lagopus > Lagopus leucura. The sequence continues at coordinate 27,931,652 of NW_024962264.1, forward strand.
AGATACCAAGCATCAGGCAGCTCTGCAATGCTTTGCATCTGTTGGTGTTTAAGATGGACATAGGGAAGGGGTCAAGGGAGTGTTGTGCTGAGAAAGAGAAAATATAAAGAAGACAGCAAGTATAGATGTGCCAACAGGGATGAGGAACTTCTTTGTGAGTTTGCAGCACCTTCCCAACATTCTGTGTGAAGAACTTTTGTGAACTTCCATGTATTGGCCTCACATTCATTTGTCTCCCTGACCGCATTAACTTATTTCATCTCTCTCAAGCACACATGAAGGATGCTGAGGATAGCCAGGATGGATCAGCTTGAACTCACATGGTGTTTGGAGCCCTTGTACTGCTGAATTAAGCAAAGGACCAGTAATGGTGGTGTGAGTGCTGAGGCTCCAGCACGGAGGGCAGCATGAAAAAGAAAATGAGGGGATTTTTTTTTAAATAGTAAAAAAGTAGTAAAATAGTATTTGCTTAACTGTGGCATATGTACACAGTACAGGGACCCTTGCTGACAGCAATGAATATTTTTGACTCTCTCCATCTAAGCATATGATTTTCTCACTGGACAGTGACTGCCAAGTATTTTATTACTGCAGTATTATTTTACTAGCTATTCACAAGGAATATCCTTGGAGCACCTGGAAAGGCTTTATTGGTAAAAGTGCTGTTGTCCTCAGCACAGCAAGGATCTGGACAAGTGAGGAATGCCAGCAACTGAAATACAAGCCAAGGTGGAAAGTGCTCAGGAAAGTTCCTGATGTATTCACACTGTTTAAGATGCAGATTCATCCAATATTGAGTTAGGAGAGGTGCCTCTACTCGGTGCCTTGTTTGTAAACAAAAGCTTTCTTTGCAGATAAATGACAAAAACCTCCTCCTGAGCTCCTAAATGAAGCTTTCGGATAGCCTAAAACTGGATAGTCAGAACGTGGTTGTTGTGCAAGGCTGCTGTAATGTGTTCTTTTCATATAAATGAGTTTAAATTGACTCTGGTATGAAGAGTAGAACAGAGAATTAAATTAGATTAATAGATTTTTTAAGACCAGAAGGGACCATTAGCTCATTTAGTCTGACCTCTGTAATGCATTCGATTGGATTTCATCCGCTTCCTCTTGTAGTGAGCCTAATGACTTGACGTTAACTAAAGTGTGTCTTCCAGAAGGGCACCCAGCCTCCAGGAGACAATCAGTGTGTCACTTCTCATGACGCATTTCTTGTATAGGAATTCTCTCCCAGGTTACTGAGGTAAAATAATATTTGCATTCGAAATGCTAGGTTGTATGCCCAGCCTTTTGAGTCCTATTGTGCCTCTTTATATTGTATGTAACAAAAAAAAAATCACACATCTGCTTGAGTTACACTTATACCTCACTCACCCAGTCTCAGGAGGGTGTTTTCTATAGGAGTTACTGGTAGGTCTGAGATATTTTTTTTTTTGAGGATGTTAGAAAATTGTTACGTAGAGTGAGAAATTCCTGAACAGTCTGAGGAAACAAACAATTCACTGGCAGCAGAAAAGTAGCTTGCTGGGCACTGAAAACAGGGAAAGAGCCTCCTTCCTTTCAGATTTGTACTTTATGGTGAACATTGCTAAATGCTTCTGTAAACTCTGTTTTTTAATTAGAGGAAATTACCAGTCTGCAGCGCTCGCATACTGCTCTCTTAATGCCGCTTCCATTTTCATTTGAACCAGAGTTGGTAGGGAATGACATTTAAACCTTGGAGTTTGTCATCAAGTTCTAATTTTCTCGTTGATGAGAACATCTGTCCATTGGAAAGGGCAAAAGCTTGTTCCAGCAGTTTTTCCATAAGGTAATGGAAGATTTACTTCCAAATGTTTTTTTTTTCTTATTGTTGGCTTGATTTTATTGCCTTTTGTTTTTCACTTTTTTTTTTTTTTTTTTTTTTTTTTTTTTTTTTTTTTTTTTAGCACTCTGTATTTACACTGAGTAAATGATGGTGATACAAGGAAATGAACCATAGAGAATAGAAGAAGCACTTTGGGAAACAGTCATTAAATTGTATTGAGGGCATGGTCATACTAGGTTTTTCACAACAAAATATATCCATGTGTTCTTGTGGAAAGAGGTTACCGTTTTCTTAATACGCAAATATGTACTGGGGGCACTAAAAAAAGTCTTAATTCAAATTATTATAATGTGGAAGTCCTGTCTTCCTTTGCCAGTGAAATTTGTTACCATAGTGCATTTGGACATCATCACCTCAATGTATTTGTCAGTAGAGGCATCAATTGTAGCCAATGAGAAGAAGCCCAAATGATGCTGAAATGGTGTGGGGGCTAACTGGTGTACAGGGTAATGACAGTGGGAGTTTTGTGCTGCTGATCTCCATGCAAACTGATCTGTATGTTGAAGGCAGAAAGCTCCATCACCTTGCTCATGGGCTTATGCATGTCCATAAATTTGCCTTCCTAGTTACTTCTAGACTGGGGGAACATGGGAGGAAGTTATGGTAAATGCTTCTTTCTGTGTATCATAAGACTATCTGTGACAATTATAAATCTCTGTCCTCCATTTGCCTCCTCTGCCCATCTCCATGTGTTTTGCATGAAGGGAAATCTTTTTCTGATGTCGTATATAAAAGAAGGGAACATCAAAAGAGGATGGTTTAGGCAGTCTTCTTTCCCACTTGAAAATTTCAGAAAGCAAACTGATATTTCAGCTTGAGATGGGCCCAAAACTAGAAAAAAATGGAGATGGGAGGTTTTTAGTTTTATGTAATTCTTCAATGCGTGTGGTGAAGCCTCTGAAGATGATGCTTCCCAGAGCTGGCAGGACTCATGGAGGAGACATCTCTGAGACTTTCAGTAAAAGTGTACTTGCATGCACGTATCCATTTATGTAGAAACCTGTGAGAAGGTCCCCTGAATATTTCTGTTGGGGATGCTGATGTTATCTTGTCCTCTTAGCATCCTAATAAGGTTCAGATGTCATTGATTCTAGAGATCTGTTTTTACCTATTCTAGACTTGGCTGCATGTCACTCTTCTACTACAAGAGATTGATCTTTGTTTTTTTTTTTTAAGGTTTTTCTTTTTTCCTTGAATTGCATATTTAACAATAAAAATGAATGATGATCTATTCCTAGCTGAGTCTCCAAGGGATGCAACTGTTTCTCATTATAAAGGGGGAAAAAAAAGTAATTAAATTTTAATTATTTTTCCCTTTTGCCCAAATATCTTCACACGGTGCAAATTAAATAAAATTATTTAACCATGACAAGCACTTCTGCCAATTAATCCCTGAGAAGTGGAACTGGAAAATGTATGCCACACGCATGCAGGCAGTCACACACAGATGCCTGGAAAAAGAAACCCAAAGGAGTCTGAGATGAGCACGAGTTAAGTAGCCCAGCGGAGCCACGGATGAAAGTTTAAGCGATAGTGACGTCCATTGGCAAGCTGGCCTGAGCTCTTTGCAGCTTCCCTTCTGATACTCTGAAGAATCCTTTTCCCTTCTGGCTTAAGAGCTAAAGATTAATTGAAGTTCAAGAACTCAGTATTTCTAGTAGGCTTTATACTGAAATTTAAGATGGGTAATTTAACTTGGAATTGATTTTTTTTTCTTCAATTTGAGCTTTTAGTATGTGCATATTTTTGTCTCGGCTGCACTTGGGTTTCCTGAATTAGAGGCAAGATTACTAAAAGATATTCATTAGACAAACGTGTTTATTAGCAACATAAAGATCATTCTACTGCATGCCTGAAAAATAGATCCAGTTATTAAAGAAGAAATTTTTCAGGCAATTTCAAAGCATTAGGGAAAAAAATTCATCTTTCTGGATTTCTATATAGCTTGATTCATTATCTACTGGTATACACTTTGCTTTTTTCTTTATGGACGGTGTTTCAAGGTCAGAGTTATCTTCATTTGTAAATAGCAGCTGAAAAACCTGCCTTGAAGTCCATGGCTGTGCCATGGAAGCAGCTCTTCTCCAGAAAGATGTCATCCTGCATCTGTAGGGTGGTGCAGATGCCTCTTGGAGGGACATCTGCAGGGCCCTTTGACTTGTTTGGAAGAAGCCGTATCCACATCTTTGAGATTTTAATTTAGGTCTGTTTGGTATTGAGACTTCATCTTTTGGCAGCTGAAATCAGACATGGAGCGTAGACTGCTCTGCAGCTAATGCTGGAGGAAGTACTATCAACAGTAAGTTGTACACATTTTATATAAATATATATATGTGTGTGTGTGTCTGTGTAGAGAGAGAGATTTGTGCGTTGATTAGATATGTTTGAAAAAGTAGAGTTTGCAAGCTGGCTCAGTTGCCAAGGTGATTTAACTAAATATACTTTTGTTCTCACAGAAGGCAGGGACATACTTGCTGCTTTACAGACAGAAGATTTTTGTATTTTGTGTGTGTGTGGTTTTTTTCTTCTTGATGGAATCTTTTATAAGCAATGAATGTGCTCTGCTAGATACAAGCATTTGGTAGGATTCCCTGACTTTAGTCAGACATCAAGATGCTAAACAAATTGTTTGATTCCCCACATCACTCCAAATGCAATGTAAAGATACATTTCTATCACTTTACTTACATTCCAGTCTGTAGAGTCTTTTAGGCGAGACTAGTGTGAAGTGGACCTGGGGCAAAGTAAAAGCAGTCGTGGGCTCTGTTGGATAATATAAGATGGTGAATCAAGATTAAATGATCTGGGAAAAGGCCTAGACAGTGGTAAAGGAAGGGTTGGTACTGCAGTTGCGAAGGGATGAGCAGATTTCCTGAACCACCCTACAGTTAGTGAAGTGAAGATGCAGTCCAAGTTCTGACACCATAATGCTGTCTTGCATTATGCAGGACAGCACAGGTTCCTAAGCTTGGTGGAAATTCAGAAGCAAAATTTTTCAGGCAGGAAAGAAGTCATCCAGTTGGCAAATGGAGACAGCTGGGACATCACTGCTTGCAGCCTCTTCCTCTAGTAAGGTTAAAGGTTTTTTATGCTGGCCTGGACCTTAGATGTAGGAAATTGTACATTTAGACCACAGCACAGTAGTGCAATGTCATCAGAATGATTTTTTTGTTTTCTAATGTTGGAAAACATCCCAGTGGTATAAAATCAAAAGATATTGCAGGAAGTTGCGCTTTTTTGGCAGAAAGTATCAAAACAAGTAATTTGGATGCTACTGTTGCCATCAGTAATGTTAAAGTATTGTTACCATTAAATTTTGATGTTACATTTAGCATGGACTGTTTTAATATTATCCAAGGGAAAAAAAAAAAAAAAGGTCAAGTCCTGGGAAACAAAAGAGGTTTGGTTATCTTTGAGTCAGAATTCTCTGAAAATCACACTGCTCCAGGAATTTTAGCTTTATATTCAAGGTAATAACAAAATAAGGATGCTGCATGTCAGATTTTTTTTCAGAGGGCAAGTTTCTCTGCTCAGCACTGGTTTGGGCTGCTGGCCCTTCAGCCCTGTTGGAGTGATGTAAAGTGCTTGTTGTTGACTTGAGTCTTATATCCTGGGCTCATTTCATTTTTTGTCCAAGCAGAGAACCTATGTACTGTAGCTGCCTAGAGAGGATCTACCAAGGAATATTTCCTGACCTTTCTGTCTGACCCTATGGCTATTTTATGACTCTTTCTTACTCTGCCTTCTTCTGTAGCTTGTGACTTTCCCGTGCTGGTGGCAAATGTTGGAAAATCCCAGCACTCCTTGCTAGACTGACCATGGAATTTCATTTGCATGAATTTTGTTGATCACTGAGTAAGATCAATCATGTATCCTGTATTTTGCTTTGGAGCAAATGGAGCAAGCATAGCAAGTGAATTACTGGGTGATTTATTTATTGGAAATTCTGGGATGGAATCTTTTATCTTCATAAATCTCATGTTTAGGAAGATATTCTAACTACATCCAATGGTGACATTTGTCTATATAGAAATCAGCGCCTTAACTCTGCACAGAGAGCAAACCTTCGTGTTTCACCCTGCATTTGGAATTTCAAGTTAACCAGGATTGTGCTGTGTTTAATTACATACTAAGACAAATCTGCATATTGCATCTCTATTGCTAGATGCAAAGGCTGAGATTCAGCTTCAGGCTCATATAGAGGAATTGGCATTTTGCAGGGGCTGCAGCATGTGCCAGAGTTTGTGATGGTTGGGTGCCTCGTGCTAACAACAAACCAGCAAGGGGAGTTGAGATGTGCATAATGTGGCTGAAAATGTGGAATGCCAGAAGTAGAGACGAGAGTAAGAATTGGCCAGCAGAGCTAGCTGTGAATATGGTCTTTTTTATGAGGCCATCGGTTGTTGCAGAGCTAAGCACAGATGACTTTGGTTAAAAATTAGCCTCAGTGCCTTTCCAGGGTTCCCGAATGAAAGTTTCACTGATATGAAAGGTGCACAGTCTTTTTGCTAGTAGTGCAGGCGTAGTCTTCCTCTTGATGTTCTAGGGCTCTCCTTCATCAATAGCATTTCCTGAATACTTGGAAGTTCATTGTAATTCTAGCTGAGTCATATTTTGCATCCTCAGATGGTTGCATTTTCTCATTTCATTGCACCCCATACTGCACTTATCTTGTAATCTTTTCTGTCCACGTTAGAGGTGTATTGATGGTAGTTAAAATTGAATCCTGGACCTTTGGTCTGAAACCAGAGACGCAAACCAGATCAAAAAGTGTTTGCTGACATCAAAGTTTGTCTACACAATCTCTACCTGACAGCAGCCTGTCCTCTTGTTATACATACTGATCAGTTCTGAAGTTTCCTATGCCTTCATTTGCCTACAACAATTGTCTTTGCTTAAATATGAGGGGTAGGACTGCTGACCTCAGATGGCCCTAGTTTCTTCATGTGGGAAACCTTCTACTCATTAGGAGATCATTATAGATGAAACTGGTGAAATTTTAGTAGATTATCATTAACTTATGGTGATTATGATAGAATGACTGTTTTCCTTTGTCTTCTGTCACTTGAAAATGTAAGATGCCTCAGTTTGTTGAATGGTGCAGACCTTTATAAATGGGATTGAAGATCCATACCAGCTTCTGATGGTCAGAGGGTAAAGCCAGATATCTGCTCCTCCTCACTCCATCACTTTATTTTTCCCACCTGCCCTCTGTAAAGAAACCTGCTGACTACTGAGAGAAGAGGTCAACACAGATGAAGGTTCTTGTTGGCAGCCAGTCTCCATATCATAAGGTCCTGTGTTGTATTAGAAATCACTGTAAAAGTCTCCGTTTTTGCTTTCCTTAACAGTAGCTTCTTCCCAGGTGAATGCAGTTGGTTGCTGTTTGTATTATTGGTCCTGTCCACAGATCCTTCAGCTAGAGTGGCTGGGTCTGCAGCTTCTGTGGGAGGATGCAGCCCTGCTTATCACAGTGCAGCTGTTTGCACCACCTGAAGATGTGGCTGTTTGACTTGAGAGAGGCCTACCATTTCTGCATCCTCAGGGCATGTAGCTCCTTGTTTATCTAGTTGCCAGTTTAATCAAAACCTGACTCGCTATTTCAAAGATGATTTAGAATCATAGAATTGCTCATGTTGGAAAAGACCTTCAAGATCATCAAGTCCAGCCACAACCTAGCCATACTACCCTAACAACCCTCCACTAAATCATGTCCCTGAGCACCACATCCAGTTTCTAAACACATTCAGGAATGGTGACTCAACCACCTCCCCGGGGTGCCTATTCCAGTGCTTAACAACCCTTTCTGTAAAGAAAATTTTCCTGATATCCAACCTAAACCTCCCCTGGCACAACTTGAGGCTGTTTCCCCTCGTCCTGTCACCAGTGAGAGGAGACCAATCCCACTCTCTCTGCAATCACTTTTCAGGTATTGGGAGAGAGCAATAAGGTCTCCCCTCAGCCTCCTCTTCCCTGGACTAAACAACCCCAGTTTCTTCAGTCTCTCCTCATAGGGCATATTCTCCAAGCCCTTCACAAGCCTTGTTGCCCTTGTCTGGACCTGCTCCAGCACTTCCCATTCTCCCCTTAACAATTCTAGCTGTCTCAGTGTTTCTGTGCATGTTTCTGGTGTACACCCTGAGTAGCTGAAACTCATCCCATATCCCCTAATTCATGTTATGGATGTGAGCAGACTTGGGCTGCCCAGACCTTTTGGTTGTTTAGAGATATTCCAGTTCCCAACTCATCTCCCTGTGATGGTTTGACCCACTGGATCTGGCAGAACAAGGCATGTGAGTTCCTGTGCAGAGCTCAGCAGCTTGGCTTTGCTATCAGAGCACCAAGATGCTGGGAATCTGGCACTATGCTCTGCTCCTTTCATTTCCTCAGTGCCTCACAGAAATGCACGTATTTTTGTGAGAACGAGCTCTGCATTTTTGTTCTAAAGTTAAATTTCGGGGCTGTCAGTTCTACTCACAGCACTATTGAGCTCGTCTGTATGATTATGGCATATTCAGTTTTGTTTAAAAGTACAAAGGTATTCTTGCATTTCTAAATGGAAAGAAAAGCTTTAAAATATAATTTGTGAAGATCTGGGACATAATAAAGGAATGCCTAAATCCATAATAGCAATTATTTTGGTGGGTTTTATTTGCTTTTGGATTAAAAGAACTGGGATGTAATCTGAGAATTTGGGGGTTGTCTTGAGATTGATTGTGGATTGTCTTTCCAGCACCAACTTTGGAGCAATATCATTTCAAGCTCCTTACAAACCAAGGCTTTTTCATAGTATTTTGTTTTTCTTTTCTTCTTTCTTTCTTTTCTTTTCTTTCTTTCTTTTTTTTTTCTTTCCCATTTGTTCTGGGAGCTCTCTAAGCTTGTTCCGGTCATTTGTAACCTTTACAATCAGTGTGATTGAGGTACCTGGGGAAAATCTGCTTCCCTGCTCATCCAGCTTGTTAAGCAAAAAGTGTAGAATCTACCTTCAATCAGTAGTAAAGATATTTTGTTCCATTCCACTTTTTCCTGTAATTGATCTCTTCTCCTGTTCTCACCCCTTAATAAAATATCCCAGTAGTTTAAACCTTGCAAAAAGCCACCTTTGTCTCAAGTAAAGGGCAGTTTGCGATCTGGCTTCTCATCCACGTGAAAGTAACTGGAAATTTTTGACTGGCTTCTTGAAAAGGAAAATACTTTCAGAGGACTTGCTCCCTCGATGTTGCACTATGGGATTGAATACCAGAGCTCCATCCTACTGTGAAGGCAACTCTTGTGCTGCTCAGAGATGTGTCAGGTTTTATCTTCGTTTTTTTGTTGTTGTTGTTTGCTTTTTAAGGATTTCCCTCTGCCCTCCCCACTCCTATTTGTTGTCCATTTTTGCCTCTGTTTGAATTGCCTGAAAGTAACAACAGTGTGAATCCACAAATCCAGTAACTTGAGAAGGAAACCCTATATCTAATTAAGTTGTCCCTGCTGGGAAGGACAGTGAAAGATTGAGCTCCTACACAAAAAGGTCGCCTGTGAGAATGAGCTTAAACTCACTTTGAAATGATAGACTGACACAGAGAGTTGCAAAGCCACCTTCCTAAGTGACACTTCCCTGCACCTGCAGGGGCCATTGCTTCAGTAATCGCTGCTACTTCAGTTGAAACTATTATGGCAATCAGAACTGTGATGGCCATTATTACTGAGAGTGGGAATTCGGTCCCAAGGAGCAAACCCAGAAATCATTCCTTCCTTTGAGTAGCATCAAACCATCTAAATGTTATTTGGAATAACCTAAAATGCTATGAGATACAAAACAACAACGACTGAATACAGTTGCTTTGTTCTTTCCCTGATCCAGGGAAGACAAGCACGTATCCATACTCAGCAGTGAGGAAGTCATAATCATTGCTCAGTGTGAAACTAATTCACTGCAAGTTTTGAATCCCACATCGTTTTCACAAATATTCAGAAATACTGGTGTTACTTCTTTGCTCAGTTCATGAGAGAGTGAATGAAGAGCATCACATCACTGACAGCTGTCAGTTCAGCCAGAGAACTGAAGCTTGCATTTGCCAGTTATTTGATCAAAAGACTACTTAAGAGACTCAAATGCGAGGTTAAAGGTTAGCCTGTATAAGGAAGCTTAGCTTGAGCTTTGAGATAGTGGTCAGGACTAGGATGACAAGCATGCGAGCATATAAAAGTGTACATTCATTAAAGCAATTGAAGAATTTAGCCTCTAAATGAAAAACAAAATCCTTTTTTCTTGCACTGAGCTGTTCAGTCATTCTGTTTTGGAAGTGGTGGAATATACATCTGAGTACAAATTGAATATCGTCTGTTGCAAAGGTAAATATTCAGAACCGAAGCTTTCTATTAATTTCATAGCATCATCTTTCACTGAAAAGACGAGGAACCTAATGCAGAAGGAGCTGAAAGAGTTTCTGGTTGGGTTAAATGCCATTTTCTGATGTATTTTTCAGACTCTATTACTTGATTTCCAGTCATGCTATATGCCTCCTGTAATCCTTCTTTGAGCCAGACAGATGCAGCAAACTGTAGTGTAGCATGTCTCTTCCCCTTGTGTGTATGCAGACAGACTGATGTATCAGGAAATTTGGGAACCTGAAGTACCAATCCCAGTGCTGGAACCACAGAGCAGTGCCCTTGTAGAGCCTGCTGCTGCCTTCTGCAGAGGATAGACATTCACCGTGACTCATTCAATGCGAAGGAGGCTCAGGCTGGAATTAATATGCATTATTCAACAAGTACCAATCAGGATTGTGCTTTTCTAGGAAGTATGCAGACTTGTAATCAAAACTGTCATCCAAAAGCCTTACAATAACATCGTGGGAACTAAGATAAGAATAATCTAGACACATGGTTGAAGAAGCTTAAATTCCAAATATAAAAAAATCTGATAATAACTTTAAAAAAAAAAAAAAAAAAAAAAAAAAAAAAAAAGGTATTTGACCTTGTATGAAACAAGCATCATCTCTGTAGAACAATATTTGATATATGGACCTATGCTCTGTGCATAGCAGTTGGTGGGCTTGTGCAGTTTTTGATCCACTGCAAACTTCTCAGTCCCTGTCCTTGTAAGGAAGCAGGTGCAGGATGGCAGAATGAAAGAGACAGATGGCGAAGCCTCTCATGTTGTTTCTGGCTTTGTGAGGCAATAGAAGGGGACATAATTATGTTTATGAAGTCAGTAGTGAGCTTCACTGAAACTGTCATTGTTAACACTACAGATTTTAGATTTCTTTGAATTTATAAATAAGCGATTTTAGTGCACAAATCTTCAGAAGTAGTCTTTGAAAGTTGGTCACATTGAGCATGGGTTCCCCAAGCTGACAGCAAGTGGGTGAAGAGGAAAGAAAAATAAAAATCACTGTTCTGTGAGACTTTGCTAGGAAAACTGTGGAGAAGCACCCAGTGAGCAGGACAGCAGTCAAGTTGTAAAGCTGTTATTGGGAAGGTGAAAAGAAAGCAAAAACAATGCCCCAAGTTGGCTTTGTAAAACACTTTTAAGTTACTTGGCACTGCTTCACCATGCTGGACTAGGGATTTCTGGAGTACCCAATTGAGGCAGTATGAAAAGATGTTCTTTTACTGACTGTGACAGCAGTATGCTTAATCTTTGCTATAAAGTGGTAAGAGTACTCCCAGGATTTGACCATCAAAAATTGTATTCAAAATTGTCACTGATGCGGAAAGGTTACAGATATATTCACAGCTAGGGACAAGGCTTAAAAATGCTCAGATTTCGTTTTCTTAGGGCTGAGGAACGGGGAGATGATTCCTAATGATTATTGAAGAAATCTCAAGCTGTCTTGGGCACCCGCTCTAGCTGCTTGCCCATTACTGGCATTAGAGATAAACCCTGGCCTAATATCTCAGCTCCCTGTGCTGTTCCTGTCTAACTGCAGAATGTATAGATTCTGCCCTGTGTTTAGAAAGGCCATATATGGTTGCTATACACAAGTTAGAGAAATCATTTTTCTGTGTACAGCACATCAATTGGGAGGCTGAGTGAGATTTTTGAGACCTTCCCCTCCATGTGGCAAGTCTGTCCTGACATCTAGGTTAAAGAGCTGTGCTGCAAAGGTAGGTGATCTCCCCCCCTTTTCCCCTTCTCCAAATGGATCTGCGAACTTGAGTTCTTTAGAAGGTTTTTGATTGAGAGAGAAAACATGAAAACAGAGAGGAAGTCTGTCAGAGTTGGATCAATTTGCCCAAACAGCTCGGTTTTTCAGCTGACAGCATTTTAGCACTCAGAGGGGAGTTGTCAAAATCTCTCTACAGGCAGCCATGTCCTTCACGCTGAGACATAACTTATATTATCCCAAAAAGAAAAAAAAAAAGATAAAAGTAAAGAAAAAAAAAAAAAAAGAGGTGGCTTAGATTATTGTTGTTTGTTGTTGTTGTCATTCTTTTGTTTTTGTTTTGTTTTAAGTTAATGGAAGAAATACCCATTCTCATTTAATTTCTTTAGTGTTAATCTCTTTTCCTGCTTGATCGCTTGCTGTAGGATTAAGTATATCCCTCTTGCAGCATCTCTGCACCTTAGTTTAGCTCAAACTTGGTAATAAGTTGGAAGCAGAGGCAGGCAGGCTGTACTGCTTGTCTCAAAGCTTCTGTGGTAGATCAAAAGAAGTGATTAATGAAGTTAGGGTGTGCTGACCCTCCTTGAAAACAAATTACTCATCTTCTTGCGCTTTCTTAATGACAACAGCGGATAAAAATACCTGTAATGAAGAAGATTCCTGTAACTCTTTATTGTCTGGCAGTCCCATTTGGGCTGTGGTCACTCTTGAATCACAGAAAGTGCAGAGTTAAAGTTAGTGTGGTATGTGGTTGTGTGGTGATGGAGGTCATCAAGCAAGATGAGTGGATGCATGTGAGGGGCTGGAGAAGCAGCCCTGCATGTTGAAACTGTTTCTTGGAGGCTTGCCATCATGGATTCCTGGGGAAAGGTGTGTCTGGCACAGAAGGTGAGTGAGAGTGAGATCTTACCTACTCAGGGAATGGTGCAAGAAAAAAGATCACAGCGGAGATATAGGTAGTACTAGGGAGGTATGATGTGGGGATGGACACCATGCTAAGCATGCAAAAACATAGACTGGAAAGTAAAAGCATATTGAAGTGGACATCTGCTATAGGCTGTCACAAGTGGAAGAAAGTGAGAGTGACAAATTCTTGGACCACATCTCACAGTATTTGAAACTACAAGACACTTCAATTACCCTCTCTGTGCTGGTGACTCACACATCTACCTGTCTGCTTGAAACGTGTCTCCTGCCATATAGTCCAGCATCTCCACTGATTTCTCTGACAGCCCGCCTGGATGCTTTGCCGCTGAACTTGAAGCTCAGCTTAGCAAGAACTACTGCCTGATTTCTCCTCTTCCCCACTGCTCCTCTTCCTGTGTTAACAACAGCAGCCTAAATAACAAAGATAGGGCTGTGTTGTAGGCTTTATATGCGAGGAGTAAGCATGCTGTCACATGTATGGCTTTCAATAAAACCTTTGACCTGGAGCAGTGAGATATAGCACTCTAAATTATACTGGCAGGTAGTTTAAAAGCTGTTTGAAAGGCGGCAAAGAAAGGAAGCAACTGGTGGGAGTCTCTGGGGCAAGGAGTCTTGTGTGAGAACAGAGGGAGCATCTAGATACAGTGTTCCTACTGTTCACAGGTGTGGTTTTATGTTACACTGAGACTAGCTGTCCCCATTCCACCCTCACCCTGGCTCTTTCATTCTTATCCTTGCCTTTGTATTGACTCTGGCACTGCTCCTATGGCAGGATGAGTTGGATGTGCTCCTTGAGCCAGCAGAAAACTAATTGCTACTGTTTTCGGTGGGTCATTTTTCATCAGATCAGCTCTAGCTTGATCTGTACTTGCATTAATTGCGAGATCTGCTGCAAGGGAGGGTATAGAAATCCGTAGCCTTGTGAAGACCACTGTTAAATTAGTGAGCTATAATGTGAAGTTGCGTCCTTTTTAATAAATGCTGATAGTAGGAGCGGGGAGAGTAATTACAAGTACTATTGAGAGTACTGCAAAGGACAGGGCCCTAAAAAGTGAAGTGTTGAAAAAAGAACAAGCAAGAGGAAAAAAAATAAGGCAGAGACGTCTCAGGCAGGAAGGCATTCCTCCTCTAAGAAAGGGAAAACAAAGTTGAAATCTTGACAGCAAGATCTGTTGATTAGTACCTTGGAGGAAGCAGTGGGCAGCCTTGAGGAGATACCTTTCAAAACAACATAAGGAACTATTTTACCTCTGCAGGAGATGGACTGGATGGCTTTGGCTAGGTTTCTCCCAAAAAACTTTTCCAAATTTTTCTGTATCAAGTCTTTTCAGCCCCATACAAGGCAGATTTTGCTGGACTTGATCCACAGCACATTAAGGCAGATGAAAACTTCCTGGTTGACTTTTGGGAAAAGAACAGACTAAGGACAGTAAGAGCTGGCACAGCACTCCTCGTATCAGATTAAATCTTTGAGAGGTGGCCAAGAAAACCCTCTGAGGCGCAGCTGTATTTGCCATTTCTAAACCTGCTCTGGGCAGTTCTTGCTTATGGATATTTATCATCTCCACCAGGGCTCTGAGTATTATATTTGCTCCAAACCCCTTGGTTTCATCTGCACCAAAATCACTCTCCCCTCCCCAGTTTCCAGTGCAGGTGATAGGTAAATCATATTTCATAACATGATGAACACATCTGGCAAGAGAAGAGTAATATGATGTGCTGTCCTTCTTTTAGCCTGCTGGCAAGCTTTTGGGGAGCAGATCTTAGAAAATGCAGGTCAGCTCCCTGCCTCAAGCTCTGGAGAAAGTTAGACCTGGAGGGGGCCTTCCCTCACCTGCTGCTGTCTGTGGGGAAGATAGGAGGTATTTAACATTTTTTAATTATGACAGCATGTGTGGAGTATTTCCTCACTCTTTTTCTTCTTCTTTCCCCCCTTGTATACCAGGCAGGATAAATTCTAGGACACGTACTGGAGTCTGCGGAGCTCAAACCCTCCTAAAACAAATGTATTAAGTCTTTAACAGAGGGCTAAGGTTCGTATAAACACAGAACTCAAACTACAACATTTGCACAGCAAAGGGAAGAATCTCACTGTGGCTTGAAGAAGTTTCCTTGCCCCTGACTTCGACTGTGTCTTGAGTTTCTGACTCCTAAAAGCTCTCTTGAAAGTATGCAACTGCCAGTAGTTAAAAGTCTCCAATTGCTTCAGCTGCTGTAATAATCAGTCTTTAACCCATTCTTCTGGCATTGTTCTTGCCAATATTTTTGTATGTAATTCCAATCTCAGTTGCAGAATGCTCCTAAAAACTCGGCTAGCTTAGAGCCACCCAAGTAATGACTGTCAAATGGCCAAAAAGGCCATTTTGATTTCCTTTCTCTCGTGGTTATGGCTGCTGTTTGTTGTGACAGATTCAAAGCAAGAATAGTACATCCTCAGAAAAGATTAGCCTATTTTATCATGCTTTCTGCTCACACATATGCTGCCAGGCGTTGTTTGTGGATTTGCATTTACTTTAAAACATGAGATGCATGCATGACAGGGTCTTAACTAAACATCCACCCAACTCACCTCTCTCCCTGCTTCCTTTAGAGATGTTTCTTCCCCAGCTCCAGGGTTTGCATTTGACAGCCCTGTATTGTTTTGGTAGGTACTGGGAGAATTAGCTGCATCTTGCTATAGGGAAGTGAGAACCCACCTTCTTCTTTCCTGCAAATTGATTCCTCATGGAAATCACTGGAAGGCATAGTAGTGTAATTCATGCATCAAAGTAGATCTCTCATTTAACAAAAAAAAAAAAAAAAAAAAAAAATAAAAATAAAAAGTGCAGTTCTGAATCTTCTACACTCAGACTTTGAATTATATGTGGAAGCTAAGATACATGATACACGTGTATCTTAAGATATATCTACGTAATATAGACGTTTTAGACAGCTGCAATTATGTACGTTCTGAAACAGCTTCAGAAACAATGATTGAAGTAGCAGTGCTGTAACTTTACTCCTGTCAAGCAAGAATGGGAGAAGAAACATTTGCTTATTGTGCTAACTGTGCAGGAGCACCCTCTTTAGCACAGTTTGTAGGTTGTCCAAAATATTCTGGTTTTGGTAACCCCTAAGTGCATAAAGTAGCTGTGATCAGGAAACTGTATGCATGCAGCCACCACCTGGCCACCCTATGGTCGTGGTGCCAGGGACCCCATCCTCCTTGTTTTAGAGCTTCTCCTAGCATTCCTGCCCTGCCCACAGGCATTGTGCAGCTTTGCTCACAGGTACCATACTTTTCCCTCTCCAGTTCCTTTAAGCTCAAAGTCATTTCAGGTATGAAATACAAGAGGCAAAATGGCAAAAGTGCAGAGCTGATGTACTCAGAGAGCATCATTTGGAAAAGGCAGCTTTCTTGTATTCAGAAGTGTGTGATGCTTTGAGGGAAGGACAAGGAATTAAGCCTGAGGGGGAGAGAAGAGAGAGTGGATGAGTTACAGTAACCCTAAGGAGTTAAAAGGACAATGAAAGATGAAAGAGTGATGTACAGATGAAAGAAAGAAACTCCAATGAAGTCTGTGAGTAAATGAAGCAGTGGACAGAATCAGTGCTAACTCTAACATGTCTGAGGTAGGGAATGGCTTTATAAAAGCTTTATTTAAAAAGAAAGCTTTTAATGCAAAATGGAAAAGGGTGTGCAGCGAGGAAATGATGTTTAGCAAAGATAATCATTGATAAAAGGCAGTAAAAAGGCTGCTGGGAGAAGTTTGAATCTATGCAGAGTAATAGGTCTAAACGAAATTTGTTTAATGGCATGTAAGTAGAGTTTGTTAGCAAGCCTGCAGCTTTTAATTTCTCTTTCCATATGTTTTTATATATTCCTATATGCTATGTTGTTCAAAAAGACCTGTGAGGAGAGGAAAAAAGGGCAAGAAAAATGTAGTAATTTCTGAAATTAAAGAGGATAAGAGTGATATTCCTGGAAATTGCAATCCAACAAAGTGGGTGCAGTCTTCAGCTAGATAATAAATCAGATATTTTTTTAAAATTCTGTTAATGAAGGATTACATAAATTTGGTCAAAAAAGTAATGTTGTCTTTTACAGATCAGCTCATACCAGACAGACTAGATTGCTTTTAAAAATTGAGTTGTTCAGCTGGGAGGGGAGAGCTGCAGTGTAGAAATGAAATTTTATGTGTAATTATTTTGGTAAAACCATTGATAAGTAAGTTTTCTGAGACTTTCTCTTAGAACGTGTGTATTCAAATTAACTGGTGTGTGCCCAGTCCATTTTTTTCCCAAGAAAAAAACTGAAATCAAAGTCTCGGGAATTAACATGCGGTTTCACGGTTATTAACTTACTCATTAGTAATCCAAGTGAACGGATAAACAGAATGAGGAATTCAGTCCACAGAGGTGGCTGTATTCGAAGGTGCTGAAAGCATGTAGGAGACAGAGGCAGTGTAAGGGAACTCTGGGTCGTGAGAGCTGCAGGCACAGAATTAAATGAAATATTCTGTGTGAAATGCTAGCTAGGCAGTCTTAGAAGGATCTCAAAAATAGAAGGGAGCCAGTGGAAGGTGAAAACATACCGAAGGAGGCTGGAAAATGGGTAGAAAACAAAGCGAGTGATGCAATCTAACATGACAGAAAAAGAATGTGTTGTAGTGATCTGCCATGGATGGGGACAGTCGAGAAAGGGAACTTTCACCCCCAGAGAAAACCAGGCACTGGATGCTTGGAACAGGGTCGGGAGGGAGGTCTGCACTGTCATATGCACAAGTGCTATGTATGTTTCCAAAAAGAAACAGGGGAAGCGTTTTTATGTGTAAACAGATAAGACTGCTGTATTGCTAGTTTCTTGTTAGTGCATGTGTTTTTTTTCCTGTGGTTTCATTATCATGGAATCTGTAGATGACTCAAATAACTTAAGGGCAGATTTCTGAAGATGTGTGAATGTTTATTTTGTGTTTGTAAGCATCCAGATCCCTTAACAAAGTTATCCCTCGGGCCATGCCATTACATTTCCTGCATTCTTCACAAACACTATCTTTGTTCTTGTAACTTAGCAGCTTTCCAAGATGCTGCATCTCTCATGTGTCAGACCTGAACATGTAATGGCAAGCGAGGCGCTCCTTCAATCTGCAGACATCTCTTTGGTTACCTCCTCCTGAGGGAGGCCATGTCACCGGATGGACTTACCCGGCCACCTCTGTGCTTCACTGCCAAAATGGCGGCTACTGAGTGGAGAGAGAGACCTCGCACTCAGAAGGCAGGGCCTTTGGGGTGCCCATGCTGAGCTCGGCGCTCACTCTGCCTCACCTGAGAGTTTGTGCTGCAGCAGGAAGGAGCAGAGCCGAGCTGTGCTGGCTGACTGGACGTGCCAGTGAGAGCATGAAAGCCGCTGGCAAAAACAGCATTGTTGATGTTTATGCAGTGTTGGCCAGGCCTGAATCCTTGCAGCACGCTACACAAAAAAGCAGCAGAGAGGGAGAGGGAGCAAACTGCGGTGGCACTCCAGCATTAACCCTTCTTTTTTTCAGCCGATCACATGGCACAAGGGCCTCTCTGCCCCTCTCCTGCTGCTTACAGGATGGCTGCATGCTGTCAGCCATTCCTGTCCGCTCTACTGAACCAGCCATGATGGCGGCTGCTCCTCACAGGCAAGAAGAGTAAAGGAAACGGAGCCTGACTGAAGCAATTAGATACAAAATTGGCAACTTCATCACGTGTTACTTTGATGATTACATTTGATTGCTGTTTACTTTTTTACCTGAGAGCCGGCTGCTGAAACACCAGATGGTTATAGTCAGAGTGGGATTTGGAGAGGGCTGTGCAAGCTGTTGTAATACAAGGCAAGCCCAGCTTTCCATCAGCAAGAGAGGCATCTTGACCTTTGGTATTTTTTTAGAAATAGACTTTTTTTCTTCTACTTCTTTTTCTTTTTTTTAATTATTAAAATTGGCCCACTAATTTGAAGAGGTGCAGTTATTTTTGGAGTGTTCCATAAAATTTGGGAAGGGCCTGAAACGATCTGTTTCCTCTCCCATAGGCACAGATACCCGAGCAACAGCTCGGAAGTGGCTAGCCTGTGGGCAGCTCTTCAGGCTTTTGAGGGAGATCAAATAGACTTCTGAAGTAATAGATGTGCAGTTGTGCATCAAAGCTTAATAAATGGAGAGATGGTCATGTGAGCACGGGAGGCCCATGTCCCACTTTACGGTGCTACAAGGTCTGCTGTGCAAACCCAGCATGTACAGAAGACAGCTGAAGAACCAGGGGACTTGAAGAGGGAAAGGTTGAGTGCTTCTACCCTCTTTTTATAAGATTTACACATTCTCCTTTCCAAGTGTTTCTTTGCTATAGCTGGACCTGGAGAGGGGGGATTGCCTGGGGATGCTCAGTCCTAGAGCTGAGGCTTGAGGTAAGCATCCAGAACTGCTAAACTCATATAAAATGGACAGGAATTGGTATAATTTGGAAAAAACTTTTCTGTCAGTCTTTGTGACTGACTTGAGCTGTGCCAGTGACATCATCCTCAAGATCTTACATTGTTTCATTAGGCAAAATTATGTTATTCAATGGAGTAGTGTTATTTAATGCGTTATTTAATTTTGGGTGGTCCTGCATGGAGCCAAGAGTTGGACTCTGTGATTCTAATGGGTCCCTTCCAACTTGGGATATTCTGTAGTCCTATGATGCTATGAGTCATTGGGAAAACGTTTAATACTGTTAAATCTGGAAGGACTCATTACTTTGGTAATCAAGTTTTGTCCCCTGACATAAGTTTCCTCTGTGTACTTGTGCAACATTACTACTGCTGAGGCTTTCTTCAGCCACTGCCCCTTGGCTCTCTTCCCTTAGCCCCCTCAGATGTCACCATTGCCAGTAATAGTAAAATCAATGAAAAAATGTGATTCTGTTGATTAACAAGAAGGTTTGCAAGAGATCTTGATCATGAACGCATAATGTGGGCCACAGATAGCAGTGGAGAGCTGGAGAGGTTTTGTTTCTCATATGGAAAGACTGATGAGTCTCAAGACTAAGTTGGTATTCGTGCCCAGAAAATGTAGCACAGGTGTTGTATGCATTGCTTTTATATAAAGTATTAACACTTAAAATTTGATTTTTTTAGCATTTTGAAAAGCATACTGTCTGACAGGAGTCAAGTTTGATATTTTTTGGAAGAGGTATGTTTTGTATCAGCAACAAGTAGACAAAAGCTTTCAGCAACTTGTTTCATTTGTCACAAGTGAGCATTTGATGCTACTGCTTCCTCCATATTAGGTAAAAGCTTTTATAAAACACTCATAAATGTTCATGAATTCTATAGTTACTACTGAATCATAATGAATGTCTAAGCAAACTTGCAGATATTTAGCAATCTTTTATACTGTGCACGTCTTCTTTACTCCAACCTAACCCTTCAAAATAGGAGAATTATTCATTCTTTGTATTAGGGATCACTTGGTCCCAAGAAGGGACTTGATGAGGGGGAAAAAAAAGATGTGCTAGCAATGTGCCCATGGGACAGAAAAGGCCACCAGAATGCTGGACTGCATTAGGCAGTGCATTGCCAGCAGATTGAGGGAAGTGATCCTGCCCCTCTGCTCAGCACTGATGGGGATGCACCTGGATTATGGGCCTGGTTCTGGGCTTCTCAGTACAAGAGAGACAAGGACTTACTGGCATCAATCCAGTAAGATGATAAAAGGATTGAAGCATCTCTCTATGAGAGAGTTGGGACTGTTCCACTTGGAGCAGGCGTGGTCCAGAGGCAACTTATTGATGTGCCTAGCTTCCTGATTGGAGTGCAGAGGTGGGGAATAAAGAGTACAAAACCAAACTCTTTTCAGATGCATCCAGTGATAGGGCAAGAGGCAGTGGGTGCAGACTGAAAAACAAGAAATTCCATTTGAACATAATGATTGACATTTGACATTTGGACTAGATGATCTTTGGAAGTCTTTTCCAAACTTTGTGATTCTGTAAGAATAAGCTGCTTTTTTTTTTTTTTTTCTTTTTTTTTTCCTGTGCAAGTAACTGAGCACTGGCACAGGTTGCCCAGAGAGATTGCGGATTCCCTCATATTGGAAATCTTCAAACCCGAAATGGATGCAGTTCTGAGCAATTAACTTTTGCTGTCCTTGGACTGGACTAGCAATTTCCACAATCTCTTCCAACCTCAGTTATTTTGCATTTTGGTAGTGTCTGGGATGCAGCAAACGAGGAGCCTGTTGCATAGTTATTAGGACACTGATCTGCACTTTGAGCAGCATGGAGTTGAGCAGGCTTCCTATTTCCACTGCAGAACCAATCAGCTATTAGATGATGACTTGTATTCATTAATGACATTAAATGGATTTTTAACATGGAAACGAGAAGAGGAAAGCAGGGTAACTCATTATTAGCTATGGGTTTGCCTGAAGCAAATTTCCCGTGTTAAAACACTTAAAAGCAAGTACAGAATTTATGGTGTGTCATTAGATTTTAAACCTAAATAAGTCCAGTTGTTGTATGGCTAATAATGCAAATTATAAGTCAGCTTCAGTGTAAAGCAGTAAATATGTACTGTCCACTTAAACATGCTTTACCCCTCCTCCCTCTTTTCCATTAATATTTTATACCCCTGAAGAGATGTTCTCAACATATTATGTACACTAGCATACTGTTCTCATGGTATTCCTGGATTTCATTACAAAGAAGCCTGAAGAGTGTACCACTGCTCTGCTGCTTGTGATGCTAGCTTGGAAATTGCTTGGAGCAACAACAGCAAGTGTCAACAGGGAGCCATATTAATTATTTGGAATGTGCCTCATAAGAGGAATCAACTGCTTTTATTGCAGCACGAATATTACTTGAAACAGGAAGGTTACTCTAGCTGTTATCGTAATCTATGTGTCATTAACTTTCCGTGTTTAGAAAAAGAGATTAACAACCCTGTAAATTGTTACAGTAAATAGATGAATTATAACAACATGTTTTTTATTATAAATAAAAGTTTCTTGATATAGTTGCTTCCAAATTACTGGAGAAGAATTGAGTCTCTACCTACTGGGAAGCTGCATGGCAGTGTTGAGAACAGAAAAGCTTCCATTCAGGTGAAAGCAACGCTAAGCTCCGCAAAGCAGTATCTGTATCTTCTGCAGATGGGACAAACAGATGCAGTTGTACTTCATACCATACTTCCTTCAGAAATTTTTGTGACACAGAACTGCTAGTTTGCCTCTTAGAGTGAAATTAACACATTGAATGGGTTTCTGTGAAACTGGTTGACTTCTGTGGCATATGGCCCCTTAAGAGAACATTGTGCAAAATGTACATGGTAAAACAGGTATAAGTTCTGAGTAGATGCCTCTACAAAATGGAAGTTCATCTTCCTTTTGAACATTAGTGTATGTGAAAAATGTGCTTTAGAAAAAATACAAACCTGTTCTGAGTCCTGGGCCACAAAAATGTTGTATGTTCCATTATACCCTAATAGATTTCTGTAGAAAACAGCACAACTAAAACACTTATTTGTCCACAGGGCAGGCTCACCATGGGCAGGTTTCCTATATTGCCCCACCAATCCACCTCGATTCGGATCTGGAGCGACCACCATCTAAGGGTGAGTCAGAGGTGCAGTCTCCATGCATGTGCATTGTGAAAGGGCCAAATACATGAGTGTATGTCATTCATTTGTTCATTGAGTAGCTGCAGTTAGCATGCTTCATGCAAGTGCTCAGGAGCAAATAATTTCCTATGGAAGTATTGTATGAGAGAGAACTGTGTCCCATGTGCCATATTATGTAGCTTTGAGTACACCATTTTGTTCACAAGTCACATTGCTTTCTCCACTAGCTCACTTCTGGGATATGTTAACTTCAGCTCTTACCCTCCGCATGCTGCATTTCCTTTCTAATTGTAGTGCACAGGCAAAGGGGACTTGTAGCAGTATACAAAAGAGCATGTTTCAGCTGCCTTCAGGTGAGTGAAGGTATATAGGTATTTTGCAGCAGTTCAGTCCTGGATTCCATCCATGTTACCATTATCAAGGATTTTTTCAAAATTGGTAGAGAGACATGGTAACTCTAGAGGATGACTTCAGTTTTAGGCTACCTAATTAGTAGCTAATATGTGTGGACTGAACCCAGAGTAGCTCTGCTAAGATATGTGCCTCTGTTGAATTGTGAAAATAAGGTGATATGAAAGTGAGCCTTTGATTTCTCAGCCTGATTTAGGGGATCTTCACCTAGCTGCATTGTGATGAATCCTCACTGGAGGATTCCCCGTGGCCTGTGGAAATGGCCTCAGACCCAGAGTATGCATTCACTGCTACAAATCAAGCAGCATATGAAGAGATTTCTTGATCGGCTTCAGGAATGTGTAGGAACAACAAACACAAGGAGTGTTATGGAAGAAAGGAATGGGAGGAAATATGGCAGCCAGTGTGCTAGCAGGTAGATAACACTATAGATTAGGGTTTTTTGTTTTGTTTTGTTTTGTTTTGTTCCCTTCTCCTGCCCTTCAAAACATGTTGCAGTGGCAGAAAAGGTATGGGCTTGTCCTTTGTAGTGATTTTGCTGTTCTGCCTAAGTACTGTAAGGCTGAGAGCACGTTTGTGCGGGTATATGTTTCTCTAAAATATGTGCTTGAAAAATATGTTAATGAAAGATTAATCTGGATAGATTCACTGTCATTACATTATATGAAAAAATCTGTCCTCTGAATTTCACTTCTTTGTGCATTTCTAATATTCTCAGAGACAGAACAACCTTTGTGTCAGTGAATTGCAGCTGCAACTGCAAACATATTCCTACACCTCCAATAGCCGAAGGACTTTGTAGTCTAAATGAAAGCATACCATTAATGCACTTGGTATGAAAGGCTGTCTTAAGTTCAAGTGAGCTTTTCCATCACCATCCATGCTCTTGAGCCGTAATTCGATCAAGTAAATGTTTGTTTCCCTTTGTAAGTGTGAATGTGTTTTCTCAGCTGATGAAGTAATGAAAATGAAGGAATTGACTCTTGCTATACAAAACCAGCCTCAGCACAATTATTCATTGCTAGCTCCTCTTGCATCTCTATGAGATAGAACTATGTTCTGGAGAGCAGATGATGCTGGATTCATGGTGCTGTCTCCAAAGTTAGTCTTGTTGTGAGTCAGATCGATCACATACAGTCTCCTGGCAGTCTACAGCTTCCATTCATTTTTGGGTGAGGTACACCCAAAGATGAGATTTGACACATATGAAATTGTCAACTTATTCTAAGCTACATGAAAACCTCAAGGTTTATAATAAAACTTGCCAGCCAAAAGCAGATTTTTTAGCAAAGCACTCCAATAAAGCAGAAACAGACAGGAATTTCAGGACCTTCTCACTCAAATCCTACTTTGATGTTGAGTGTAATGATTCAGAACTTAATTAGAATAGGTCAGTGTACATCTTTGTCATGGAGTCTGAAGCAGTCTATATGGAATGAAACAGCAAGGAGAATGAAACAACAGCAAAGATGATGCTGTGCCTTACTTTCTCCAAGGTAAAAGAGCTAAGGATTATCAAAAACCTTCAGTAATCTGCCATTTGGGAGGGCATAGCTACCTCTGCAAGATGAATGCCACTGCCAACAGGAGCAGGGCAACGTCTATCACACAGAACAGTTGCAGCACTTGCAGAGAAGGTAAAATAGAGTTTGTTCAACATAAACTGCTGCATTAACTGCTTCCACTGGGCCATCCACCCCCCAGCTGAGACATTTTAAAGAAAGGACTGCTTAGTGTGGAAGGAATTATGTTGCTGGTGCCACATGCTGGTAGAAGGACTTGAATCCCTTTTGTAATTTAATGGGAGAGAACCAGGGAGGCAGCCAATCCAGTAGCTGGTGTCTGGGGGGGGTGTTAAAAATATGGTAATTGGTACTGTCTCCTGAGGAAGAGCAAGGCTTTCCTTTGGCCCTGGGACATGTACATCTAGCTATGCATATGCTGCCTCATTTCCAGCCTCAGTGCCCAAAATCCATTAGGACATTCTAAAAATCCTGGTGTGATTTTTTGTTTGTTTGTTTTTTTCTAAGCATGTAGCAGTTATAAAGTGGCTCTTTTTTGGGCTACGTTTTCTGAGACTACGGGACACACTCAGATTATGTTTCAAGCTTTATCCCGTTGCCACAAGGTGTATTTAAAAAAAAAAGGAGGACAAAACAACCTTTATCATGAAGCAATTGTTGATTCTCCACAATTTCAATAACTGGGACTTTAAATATAGAGTACCAGTTTACAACAGTGAACATAAACCACTAAATGCTTTAGTTGCTTTGATGCCCTTCATTTCCCTTCCATGTTCTCCCTAGCACTGAGCTGAACATCAGTTACTGGTTAGTGTTGCACTTAAAGTGACAAAAAGAACATAGGTGATAGCCACCTTACAGTTTTAATTGTAATAAATGAAAATTGAGCCAGGTTAAGGATATAAAAACATCTTTCCTTCCTGTATTAAAAACTGTACAGATTTAGTGCTGTTGTAGGTCTATGCAGTTGCAATTGTCAGCTGGCAGATTTATCGGTAACTGCTTCTTCCTTCTCCTTTTTAAAAATTTTATCGCTGGTGACATTTACCCACATTGTTTATGCATGCAGTGCATTTTTACCTGCCTTTCAGAGTCCTGATGCTCGTGCTGAATAGAGTATAAACTCCAGTAGTTTACTAGTACATTAGTGTCATCATACATTACAGGGTAATTACTCTGAGCCACTGCTCTGTATAGTAATGCAGTAATGACACCGTAAATCACTTAATAGAAATAAGGTGCTGTATCAGCATTTGAAACAAGACGCTGATTTTTACCCACCCCCTTTTTAATTTGAGAGTATTTTCAAATTAGTTCCATATATGAAGCATTGTTAACCATTATTTTTATACTTCCTCTCCGTCTGATGATTCAGGTGCATTACTTATACTCACCTGTTTACACTGTCCATATGCAGAATGATTCCAGGGATAGATAAGTTCTTGGACCAATGAATATAAGTAAAATGCCCTGGGGTTGCCAAAGCAGTCACAAAGTTGTGTCTTCATCATGCATGGTCCCGATGATGATGCAAGCTAGGACTGGTGGCTAGATTTTGAAATCATAGAATCATCTTCGTAGGCCTCCTTTGGATGATCCCTAATAGTTTTTTTTGTTCTTCTTGTATCATGGCACCCAAAACTGCACCCAGTGCTGGAGGTGAGGCTGCACAGTGCAGAGCAGAGTGAAACAACCCCTACCCTCACTCGGTGGCAGTGCTGGGTCTGGAGCACCCCAGGGTATGGTTAGTCATTTGTCTACAGGATACACTGCTGTCTCAGATCCAACTTATCATCAACAAGAATGCCCAAATCCCTTTTCTGGAGGGCTGTTCTCCAATCTCTTAAGCCTCCCATTTTGAGGCTAGTGTATAAAGAGAATCTACTTACCTTGGTGAGCTCTGTTCCCTGTCTTCCATGGGTAGCCAACAGTGTTCCAAGAACCTTTCTTTCACTTGGGCAGTCCTGTTTTACTGAGCTGTAGCTGTCAATCATTGTACTATGGCACCAAACCCTTTCTTGTAGTCATACTTGTGATCTCATAGGCTGAGAATTAAACCTATGTTTAAAAATGGATCATTGGTTACTGATAATAGCAAGGAATTTCACAGATAAGGGTGATTCTGATACACTGCCTTAGAAAGAAATTCGATGGAATTATCATATATAGCAATAAATTAAATTTAACATTTGGACTGAGTTTCCACCAGGTACTAAACTACAGTAGATAGAGTGAATTAAACTTACTGAATCCACACACTAAAACTATTTATAAAGCTTTATTGAAGCAGATTTGGGTGCATATGTGGAGTCATATTAAACATGAAATATATGTCTGGCTTTTAGAACTAGGCAGTCCAAGAAGCTCTCCTCCCCCATTGAGTTAGCATTTTGCAAAGGTTTCCTTCAAAATCAAAGCTCAAGGGGAGTAGTTGTCTTGGAGATTAATACACTTAAAGTCAGTGTGTTTCCAAAACAAGAAATTATTAGCAACACCATTTATTGCTCCCCAGCTCTGCTAATATATAGCAAATAAAGGAGAGATGGGAGGTTTCTCACCCTTCCATGTGTATTTCTCAAGCAAGCAGGTTGTTCTGGTCCCAGCTCAGGTATCGGACTGTTTTCCTGTAAATCTCAGTTACATGGTTCAGCTTCCTTAGGCACAGAATCTCTTTTATAGGAAATCCTGTTGGATTTGCTATCAGGGAGACAAGCAGAGGTCTTGCTGTTTTTCTTCCTTTCTCTCCAGCTCAGCGGTGTGCCCCTTTATGCATCTTTCCCTCAAAAGCTGGGCCCACTTTATCATTTTTCTTCCTCTTTACATTTGCAAAGTCTGAGGAATAGTCAACCGCTCCTGAGCATCAGAAGCACTGCAAAATCTTATTACCAAAAATAGATCAGGTTTGGGGATGCACACATTCTGGGCCTTTTTTTTCCTCCTCCCAGAGGTCCCTCAAAAGGTCGCTGGTTTTGCAGATGATGTGGGAGGATGTGACAGCCGGTTACCAGCAGGGCTGGTTGCAGAGCCCAGCACTTCTTCCTTCCCAGACCCAGAAAGGGGGACACAGCGCAGTGTGGCCCTGTGGCGCTTCCTGTGATAATTGAACCCGACGCACAGAGCCACATGTCTCATGCTTGCCAGGCCCTGAAACACCCACTGTCCTGCTTTCCTCTCCCGTTTTCAAGGCTACGAGAGAGATGTGCTGTTTGGATGTTTCTGCTCAGAGCTGATGGTGACCAGATACCTCCTAATTCCTTCCAGGATTTTTCCGTTTTTGCTCAAGCCTCCTTAATTTACTCAGCTTGGGAGTCCTTTACAGTGTCCCTCTGCTTTTCTTCCAGATCCCAATTGTACTTAACCTTGCTCCTTCCCTTTAGGGTTAGTTACAGCAACACAGTTTTCTGATTCTTAAGGCAAAATTACTTTCCTGCCGTATTTCAGGAGGAGGTGTCCAAGTGAGAGGCTATTTCACCACTTTAGAGCCATGATGAGACCATGCGCTGGATGGTGGTCAGGGTCTCCCATGCTTGGCAGCTTATTCCTTTGTCCCCATCCAATGCTGGGTTGCTATATGATGTCTCACCCTTCATCTCTCTCCTGTTGTTTTCTTTGCTTTTGCTCAGCCTTTTCTCCAACAATGACTGCTCTTGGGTCTTTTCTTTTACAACCACTGTGTACACACCACCGCAGGATCTCATTCCTCCTGAGCTGGGGAATAAACACTCATTGATTGCAACAAGCAAGAGAAACATATGCAGAATTTTCTCATCTGAGAACTGCTGTTTCACCAGTTATTTGGAGGTGACCATTCACAGTAAGCTCACTGTAAAGCTACTGTCATTGGAAAGGTTTCTCCATGACTGTGAGCATTACATGTGCAGTGAATTTTGAGCTGTCTTACTTTGAAGGCATATGTATAGAATCATTTGCTGGATTATTTATTTTTCACTTGAACTCAACTTTTTGTCATGATAGGCAACTCATTTAAAGGCTTCAGTTTCTGCACTGGAGATGAGTCTTTAAACAGCTCAGTGTAATGATAGAGAGTTGTGAAGATAATGGAGAGTAAGCTCTGATAAAAGTATATGATGCTTTTCCCAGTCTTATCCACAGCTCTTCAAAAATCTGTTGTCACAGTTCAGATTTGTTCTGAAACGTCCATCTTCCTGGGTATTCTGACTTCCTGAAGCAGGCAGATGCTTTGAACATAGGTCGTGCTCAGTATTCATAAATTCCTCATCTAGGTATTGTGAGCGATGATAACTGGCATCATGTCCAGAGTGGTCAGAGCTCCTGGAAATCCTGCAGCAAGCCAAGAGTCCTCCTGTTGGCTTGTTATGATCAGCAAGGCCCTCTTTCTGTCCTATAGCTAATCCATAGTCAGAGAAAGTTAATTGCATGCTGTTCACCGATTTCTTTTTACTCTGGTGTTGAACTGTTGCTCTTATTTCTTTGGAATGTGTGTTTTCATAGCAGAGGAGGACCTCAGGGCATTGCTGTTTATTTATAAGATAACAGCGTTCTCTCCAGCAGAAAGCCGGAGCTAACAGAGTCTCTCAAGGAGGAGTGCTAAATCGCGTATGCTGGTGGGAACTGTTCAAAGTATTTACACTTGAAAATATTTAAGGAATTGAAGGGAAGAAGGAGTCTGAGTGATGTTTAACACCTTTTACGTTATTCCTACAAGTCTTAAAAAAAAAAAAAAACATTTTAACTTGCTTTTTTTTTTTTTAACCAACTAGCTGCCTCCTTGCATAGGAGCTTCTCTGTGGAGATTAGCATAAAATGTGATTTAAAGTGCCTTGAATTGTTATTATTTTTAGGCTTTTTCAAGATACAGTATGATCTGATATGTGCAAAGTGGACAGAGATGCCTACCCAGGAGATTGTTTTGACAGTGGGTTTCATTTTCCAGTGTACTGAGTCGTGCCACTCACTATCAGTGGGGGAGGTTCTCACCTGCCCAGCAGTGGTAACAGCTGGAAAGCAGAGCCAGCCATGGCAGTACACCCTCAAGCATCACTAATCCAAAGTGAATGTCCTATTACCAGCTTGAGAAAAAGCTGTTGAACTAATTCAATGTGGAAAATGAATGCAACACTGCATACAGCATGAGACTCTTCTCAAACTTTTTTTTTTCCATTTTCTGCCAGACTAATTTTTGGCTACACTTCTTTTTCTGAAATATTTATAGGGCAAATAACTGTTTTAAATGAGCAGATGGGGGAGACATAAGACAAGCTGTTAAATTAATAAACATGTGTGGTGCTTTATCAGTAAGGGAGCCCATTTTGGCATTTCTTCTGGATGATTTGTACGGCCTATCACCATTGCACCTGGTGCAGGAACAAGAAATGGGCACTTAATAACCAAACAATGTGCAAACTCCTTCCATTATAACTTCATTATGTCAGATATAATCGTCTATAACTAGATGTCAGATCCATAATTTATGTCCAGCTTCCCTGTGGAATAGTGGCCTTATGAATGAATGGCCCCATTAATGGGAAGGAGCTTTTACTGTAACTTTTCCCCTCCTGGTACACAGTCCATTTTGTCATCTGGTATTAATTCTGAATCACTTCAGGGCTGCAGAAAAAAATGCCTGTTATATTTATATTTGTGTAATGGGAGAAGATAGCAAGTAAATCATACAAGAGATCAAATTTCAGGTCCACCAAATTCCAAAACCACGTGTCTATTTAGAAGAGAATGATATCAGTCTGTAGCAATTTGATTAGAAGGCGTAACTGGTCTTCACTTTGCCTATTCAGAGATACTAAAAGGTGCACAATTTGAGATAACGTTTCTTACAGGAACTTGCTGCCATCACTGAAGAGTGTAGCCCAGGAAAGGTTATATCTGCCATGCTGTTTGTGTCGTTTGCCAGGTCCTGCTTCTTACATCATGTGAGGTCTACTTGTAAAAGCACTCCATGATGTACATGATGAAGTATGTCATCATCACCTGAAAAGGGGTATAGGAGGTAATGGGGATTTTTCTGGACAGGACTTGTGGATATTAACAAGAATTTAAAATTCCAAGGATCAGAGAGATGCGAATCTCATTACGAAAGGTCTTTTATACATTTATAGGACTTTTTTTTAAAAATATTTTTTTAATATGCAGCCTTGTTTGAGTGGCAGAGAATTCCAGGAGTGAACAAATTGATACTCTGAATCTGCAAGACAGTTTGTTAGCAGTACAGTTAGGAAGCCACTCCTAATGTGGCAGTACTTTGGTGCAGTTACTGAGTTAGAAAACAGATTTTATTCCATTGCAGCTACAAGAGGTAGTGTTTTATTCTTCACTGAGATGAAAAATTTTTCACTGGATGAAAAATTACCCAGTTAATACTATTTATAGTAGCAGATGACTTCTTAGTGTCTGGTAGAGTTTTCCATTGCTAGAATGAAATTATTTTTAGACTAGATAATAAATGCTATGTTTACCTAACAAAATATTAATGCTTCCTGGACTTGTAACTTGGATTTCTGAATGGCACGTATGCTAAAATATTTGAAGTGGTGGAATGTTGTGTTACATCTATAGCATTTTCTACTGGCAAATGTTTTTGGTTTTTTTTCCTACTTTTTCTTTAATGTTGCTGTTATATTAGAGCTTTTAGTCACCAAAAAGAACTTGTAGAAAATTCAGTGTCCCTTGGAAGATCTTTTCTCCTTTGCAAAAGTAATGTAAGAAATGTAAGTTTGGGGTTAGTTTCAATAAAATCTGTGGTATGGAGTTAGGTCAGGAAAAATGTGTTCAATCCTTTCAATAAATTATGTCCCACTGCATTCGTTGGTAGCAAATTAGTTGACAAAAGTGATCCAAAGCGACCCTGTTGCTGTGCCACCTAGATGCAAGTATGAGATAAGTTAGGAAAGTCAGCTGGTAAAGACTTGGGCTGTTCTAATGGAGACTGGCTGCCTTCCAATAAAACATAGAAGTGTCTTAATAGTCATTATCAAGTTTGGTGTAATCTCACTGAAGTTCATCAGACTCATGCTGGGCGTTTCTAGAAAGTCAACCAATTTCCCATGCGAGCAAATCATGTTAGATTCACACATGCTGTTGACAGCATTGAGTCAAAAGATGAGTTCTTGTGTTCATATGGTGGCTCTTCAGGGAGCTATGCAGTGGTATTTTCTGTTGCTAAACAGTAGTGCTTTTCTACAGCATTTGGCACTTGGAATTATTTGGAGTTGAATCAGAAACTGTTGGAAAAAAAGATACTTCCAGCAAGCAGTCAGTTTTCCAGTTCCTTCTAATGTGCTTGGTTTTAGAGTCCAGTTCAGCCCTTGAATTTCCTGAAAATGAATTGTTGAATTTTTATTCTTCCCTTTTTATATTGTTCTATACAGGAGAATTCTAGTGATGTGTTAGAGTCTGTTCAGAAAGAGATATATTCCAATGAATTGGGTACCCAGCTCCTGAAAAGGTCTTTTGGAAATCTCAGTCTTAGTAAATGCATGCTAAATACTGATTAACCGATAAGCATTACGAAGCCTTGTTGTTAAGATTGTGTCTTGGCTCTCTCTTAAGAGGTTTTGTTATTTAAGCTTTTCAGCCAAGTAAATTTGGCATGATATTATGATAACTATGATATTTGCACAGAAGACAAGAACTGCTATCTTCTAGATCCTAATGGTTTATTACTGCCTTCACATTGGCTCAGTAGAGTTCATTCTCCCTGAAAACATTCAGGAAGCAGTATTTAAAATATCTCAACTGCCTTTGAGAAAAAGATTTGGTTTGGTAAAATTAGTTATAAGAGTTAGAGGTCCAAGGGACGTGAGGGCACAATCCAGCCCATGGGGCTGTTGGCAAGGAGCTGCCATGGGTGGGGAGAACTAAATGGACATGGGTCAAGGAGAAGACTTTGCCCATAACCAGATGAGGTCACCTGTACATGTTAGCTCTGTGTTAGGCTATACTCTTAGTGCAGCCAGCATCAGCCTCCAGCTGATATGAGTTTGCATGAAATTCTCCTCTCATATGGGTGTGGTCTAAGGGACAAACAAGCTCTTACCTTTTTCCTTTTGTAGATGTGGTACACTGGGACTCTTAAGAATGGACAGCTCTAGATTAAGTATGCTAATCTGTAGCAAGTTTATCCTTTGCTTCATTGCAGCTTTATTTTTCCTGGAGAAAATCGGTAGTGCTTTCTTCATAAAAAAAATGACCGCAATTATGGATGCTATCCTGGTAGTCTCTCCTTTAGATTTGCTGTATTTCCTCTACATCCTGGTTTCATCTTTATTTCATTAAGAGTGCTGCTTTGCGCAGATATGTGTGCATGTGCCTCTATTATGCCCACAAATTTAGCAGTAGACATGCAGCAAAATAATACTGAGTAAACAATTACATTTCATTTTCTGGAATAAAAGGAAATGTGTGTTCATAAATCTTCCTTTACAAAATCTGTGTTTGGGAGTAGAAAGAAGATGAGGTTTCTAAATTCATGAAGGCCCTTTGCAGTGGAATCCTGTGTGCCACTGAAGTGTAACAAGCTT
This sequence comes from Lagopus leucura, assembly GCF_019238085.1. NCBI lineage: Eukaryota > Metazoa > Chordata > Aves > Galliformes > Phasianidae > Lagopus > Lagopus leucura. The sequence goes on from NW_024962264.1 coordinate 27,964,588, forward strand.
ATTTATATTTTATTGTGCTTCTGGATCAAGCTGTATTATTATGGGCTGCATTCCCCAGATACTATAGCTGTTGCTAAGGAAAGGGTACATTATGTTAATATCTTGTGATAATAACTATGCAAGCTAGGTTCTGTAGGTTGATAAAGGTAAGGAGAAAAAAAAAATGAGGTTAATGCACTGTTTCGATTAGAGACTCCATAGATTGTAGGTCACATTTAAAGACATAAATTAAGCTTGAATTTGAGAATTCAAGAGAAAATGCGAAAAAATCAAACAATTGACAGAATTTATTTACTGAACTTCTAATTTGCTTAGCAGTAGGGATCTGGAACCAGCCCGGCTAAGAGAAAACTTGGCAGAAGCGAACTAAATGCTTTTACCAGACATGTTCAGTGAAGAATTTCTCAGCATTTTTCATGCCTTAATGTGTTCTGATCATGTAAACAGAACATTCATCCTTAATCCCTGTTTCCTGGCCATTTCCAGTGCTGGTGTCTTTTATGTGATTTAGGTACCTTCTGATTCATTTAATGTTAGGTTGATTCACTAAGAGCCTACAATCAAGCAGTACACAGCACAATACGTAAAGTAAAATGGCAACATAATGCATTCACTTCAGTGTGTGAAAGAAAAGGCCAGAGTCACAAGGAAGATAATAATGTCCATGCTGGGTATTTTAAAAAATATGCTATACAGACTGTATTGATGAGTATTATAAAAATGTTTACAAAACAAGTAAAATAAACAAGGAAGGATCTTGGCATTCTTCCTAAGGGAACGCTCTGAACCAAGTTTCTGCTTTCCAAACTGCTTTCTCATTAATAATGCTGCCAAGGCATGAAACAGCCAGACAGAGGGCTGAATGGTTAGGAGCCTGTCCGAGTGCTCACATACCCTGCAGCATGAGCATGCACGTAGCTGATACAACAAGAACAGCATCCTTGGAAGCGTCGTGGGTGACCACGGACACAGTGCTTTTTGCTCCAATCTCGTACAGTGGATTCTATGACCCATAACAGGGCTTCAGTAAAGTTAACATTGCATATTGCTAGTAAAGCCATTATAATTCACGTTATACCTCATTGTGCGCACCCGAGCGTAGAAAGTAAGGTGCCTGACTTGGAAAGTTTCACTCACTTAGAAAGTAAATACAGGAGAAGAGAGTAGATAGAGAGGTGGGAAGGCAAGTAGAAGTCAGTACTAAGAGGCAGTGGGTACTTCATGCTGGAAACATGTGTTGTAAAGAAGGAAATGGAATGGATGAAGAGATTACTTTGCATTCAGAGAGTATTTGGGAGGGGAAGCAGAAGCTGGAACATCACTTCAGGTGAGGAGGAAAGATTTGGATAAGAGAAAAAGACCCAGCAGAAGCTCTCAGGGAAAGGCAGCATGTGCTGAAAATAGCAGGAACTCTGAGGCACACAGATGTAGGGAAAGCTGATCTGTCTGGGGTGACATGTTACCAGGGTGTGGACTAGAGATGGGGCCAGTGGGAGAGCTATGAGAGGGTAACAGCAGACTGCAAAGTTTGGGAGAGGGTGAGAGCAGAGGGCTTGTTGAGCAAGCCGTGCAGCTGGGAGTGGTGGAAGGCTAGATGAGCTGGAAAGGGAAGGATTAAATGCCTGTGTTGCGTTATACATAACACATACAGAGGTTTAAAATAGCCCTCTTCCAACCCTTTAGCTTAGGACAGTTGGGAATTTCAGCTGCTGGACTGCTACCTCCAGCAGCTAAGCACATGGTAATAACACACTTACCCTCCTGCTTTCCCACCCTCAGCAGCCATTCCTACTGACTCTCTTCTTCCCAGCTTTCGCACCAAGTTGCTTCAATTTAACAGCAAAAATCTAGACTTCTCCTTGAGAATCCTTAACTGCTCCTTGCCTGCTTTCTTGGCAGAGATACAGAACTCAGCCCAAATATTGAGAGAGAACAGATCACTAATGTTTCTCAGTCTGTCAAGGTCTCCTTGTCAAGCTGACCCCTTGTATCTTCTGCTCCTGTCCCTTTTAGACAGATTGAGGCAGCTGTGCATGCTGACTCCCAAGGCTGTGGACTGGAATGTCCAAAGTCCTTGGCCCCATCATCCACCCATGGTTTTACAAAGTGTATGCCCCCTTATGGCCAGTGGCTTGTGCTTATCTTTAAAGCACATTGCTCCTCCACATTGTGTTTGATTAAATAACTGTAGCTTGGAGTAGATATTTTGCATGTAAGCTGACAGGGTTGTCACTGTGAGTATTTTGCAATCATTTGTTTAATTAGCTGAAGCTCTTTAGGGAGAAGTTTATGAAATGGCATACTCCCAAAGTCTAATTTAAATCTGTTTTGCTTTTTTGATGGAGGACTCATAATGCAGAGCATTAAAAAAAATGTATGAGTGAATGGAAAGCAACAAAACCCCTTCTGTTAATGGGCAGTTCCTCAGTAACGAACCTGCCCAAATATAGAAAGGAAATTACATTGGGTAAAATGACCTACAAGAGGGGAAATTGGAATCAAGTCTATGCAGCTGTCTTGTCTTCTCTTGTCTTTTCTTTTTTTTTTTTTTTTTTAACCTGTATTTCCCCTCTGTTTTCTGTTAGAGCAATGCTTAATTAAGCTTCTCCTTTGCTTGGAGGTTAATTCCTTTTCTAATCTACAGCTATTTTTTAGCAGAGGTTTTCATTACTGGAGCAAATGAATGCCTGAGACTAGAGAATGGCAGGAGCTGAGCCTCCATTAGCAGTAAGGGCTTTCTGCTCACAGTGCCACCTCCAGGCCTTGCTTTTAGAAGCAGGGCCTCTGCATGGTCACACAGACAGCTCCTTATCCTAGCTTTCTGGTTTCATTCACTGCAGCATCTGATGCACGGACTCAGATGTGAATGATCCAAACCGTTTATTACAAGTTTTAACATCACTTGTATGCCTTCACAAGTTTTCTTTTTCTAGCTTTCCCATCCACCCCTACAACTTTCCCATCCACCTTCACATGTTACAGAGCATTCTGCGAAACACTCTTCAACCGTTCATGCAGGCGCTTCTCCAGTCAGAGCCGTGAGACGTTCTTTCTTCTTCTAGAGGAGTCCTTGGTTCTCACGCTGTTTATCTTGCTCCACAACTGCTACTCTGAACAGTTTTTCTTGTATTCCCACAATTGATGTGGCTTCTCTTGAGGAATTTATATTCTACTCAGACAAGGGAAGGGGTTGTCCCACTCTGCTCTGTGCTGGTGCAATCTCTCCTTAAGCATTGTGTTTAGGCTTGTGCACCACAATATAAGAAAGACATAAAACTATTAAAGAGTGTCCAAAAGAGGACTATGCAGCTGATGAAGGAGGGCAAGATGTATGAGGAACAGCTGAGGTCCTTGGGTTTGCTCAGCCCAGAGCAGAAGAGGCTGAGGCGAAGCCTCATGGTGGCTACAGCTCCTGATAGGGAGCAGAGGGGCAGTGCTGAGCTCTGCTCTCTGTGACAGTGACAGGGCCTGAGGGAATGGCACGTAGCTGTGTCAGGGGAGGGATGAAGGAGTTGGGGAACGGCTCTTCACCAGAGGATGGTGAGCACAGAAGGCTCTCCTGGGCAACAGTCATAGCAGTAAGCCTGAAATATGGGTTGATTTTCAATGGTCCTGTGAGGAAGCAGCACTTGGACATGATGATCCTTGTGGGTTACTTCCAACTCAGGACATTCTATGATTCTATAGTGCTGCATCAGTGCTACACTGTCAGCGCTCACTAAATGCGGTTGGAGCCCTTCATTCTCGTGCAGACCCTAAACTGGCACTGGGAACTGTGGTAGTGGTGTTGAATTTTTGCTCCTAACCACTCCATCATGACAACAGGAAAGGCTGGGCATAAACAAGAAGCCATTGCTTGTTATACATAGACCAGATTTTATTCTGTTTCCGTGGTCTCATTGTGGGATTAGTCATTTCATGCTTCCACAAATAAATCTAGTTGCTGTGTGGAGGGGTTTTTCACTGTGGCACTTTATTGCCCTGTGAATACTTATTTCATGTCCTATGATCTTTTTTGGTGTAGGAGAAAAGAAAAAGGCAATTATAGAGCTGGCCAGTTACTGCTGACATAGCACAATTAAGTTGCTAATATTTCCTAAATGAGCAGGTAATGACAGAATTGCATGTTCTCTTCTACATGCTTGAAAAAGAAAAAAAAAAACAACAGAACTTTTGAACACATTTCTCTTTTTTGTGTTCTCTGAGCAATGTTGGTTGTGAGCTGCACACATGGATAAAATATTTTGCACTTTCTGACAATTTGTTATTTGGAAGATTTGGCACAATGAGAAATGGCAAAAGCAGCCCACGGAGCACTGACTTTTGCAATCAGTAGCTAGTGAAATTAGCATATTCTTTCTGTTTTGTTTGCACAGGCAATTACAAATTAGATCAAGAAAATATGCCCCTAGAGGTATGTTTGTGTTTTGTAAGAGAACATTGGCATGAGTAGGGGTAAATGTATTAGTACAAAGTGTTTTAGCCCCGTTCGTAGCCTGTACTGCTGGCTCCAAGCTACAAGTCTTGCAAAAAATTCAATAGAAATGGAAAAGAAGAAAAATGTGGGAGGGAAGGCAAAACAGAAGAAAATAAAGAGCTGTATAAAACAGCTAATTAGTATAGATTGCATTCAGCTGTGCAAGAGGTGCTGAGATGATAGGGATGGAGGAACGGAGGTGAGCACTGAGCAATGTGGGTTCTCATTCTTCCATCCAGACAAGGCATGTCCTTGAGCATTTCTGAGCTGACCAAGCATCCATCTACAGCTTGCTGGAAACTGCAGAACCTAAGGGCTGTGAGTGTAGAACCAGAGCAATGGGCACAGGCCTGAGTTTTGCCTCTGAGCCAATCCCACTGGGGGCTTGGATGTGTAGCATACCTGCCTTTGCTCTCAAATCTCCACTCTGAGGGAGGACTCCAGAACATAAACCAGCATCTCTTCAAGTCCTGCACTGGAGAGATGTAAGTAACAAGCAGCTTTTATTGACTGTAATTTCACTTGAATTAACTAGATGCCTGGGTGGTTGGTGGCTCCTACAGCCTGACAGCACTCCTGCAGCACTGGAAACCTCATTGCTTTACCTCACAACAGTTCTTATGCCAGAAAGCTTCAAAGGGCACAGTTCTCTTGGCATAACTGAAAAATAACTTGGCAAGTAAGTTCTGGAGGTTTATGCTCTTGTCTCAGCTGGGATACATAATGATCTAGTTACCTGCAATCTTTGATCTTCCTTTTGTTCTCTGGTTATCTTAGAGTTATGTGCTTAAGAAAACAGAGACAAAACAAAAAAGACATACACAAAAAAAGGAAATAGAGAATAAAAGAAAAAAAAAAAGAAGAAGATTGGAAACAAGGGCTGCAACGTGCAGGCAGGGCTGGGATGCAGCCTTGGCTCTGCTCTTTGTGTCCTCAGGGTGGTAGTGCAGCTATTGCTTCTCCCTGCCTTGCCAGCTGGCGCAGAGGGGAAGGCACATTGTACATTGAATTAGCTGCTTAGAGGTTTGTTTTAACCTGCGTTCCTGTATTTAAATGACACAGATACATATGCTCCTGCGCTTTGTTTCCTGAAGCTGTGTCAGGGGTGCTGGGGCAAATTGCTAACAGGCATTTTTGTGATAACACGCTAGATGAGAGAGTTTGAGCTGGGGACTGCAGGCACTGTCATATCAACACAGATGTAGAGAAAATCTCTTCTGCCGCTCTTGCAGCCTCAGGAACAGGGTAGGACTTCTGTGGGCAGCTGGCAAAAAGCTGTACAGGTGAAGAAATGATGAGCTAAAGGAAAAAAAAAAACACAGGGATCTCGTTGTATCTGGACAGAGGAAGACTCTCTCTCACACTACTTAAAGATAGCTGCATCTATTGTAAATTCTTGAAGAAACTAATATTGAAACTGGAAAGCTGAGAGCTTTCTGTCCAGCAGTTTTCAGAAGACAAAGGTACTGCTCGTCGTTTCAACCGCACACGAGGTGACTGCAGCCATCCACAGCATAGTTACTGAGATTGATCATGGTCTGTATCACTCATGGTCTTGTTTTGTCCTTGTATTTCTTTTACTAGGCATTGTTCTTGGCACTGATGAGCGGGTATTCTGAAAAGGGATGTATTACAGGAAAAGATAATCATGTCGTGGGATTTAAGCTGTTGAAGAAGAGAGCATAGTGCATGATCCATTTAAAATGATAAGTCTAGCTAAAAGACTTCGAAATTTTGCAGTGCATGGATCGTAATATACTGCAGAACATCCTTCATTGGGAGGAAGGGCTCAAAGCTGTGGAGCTTTTCAGCCTGCATCTATGAAATCACTTTAGTGCTTGGGTTTTTCATTTGGCTTTCTACTCTATTTGATTGTGGGCATGTTTGAATAATGTCAGAGCGGAAATTGGTTTTATTGGACTTAATTTTGTCCACAGAAAGATGTGTTTTGCCTTGAAATATGATGTAATTCCTGAGCAGAAGGGCTTCTCTTCAACTCAGATCTGGCTCTGGTATCTTGGTTTTAATAGGCCAGGCTGCAAAGTAGCAGGAAATGGTGGAAATTGCAAGGTGGAAGTGGGTTTAAATGGCAGTAATCTCTACCCTTGCTGCAGGCAGAGAGCTGTAAATTGTTATTCTGTTGGCTGGGAGGAAGCCTTAACACGAGTTGTTGCTCTGCTTTTGTTTGATAGCATTTCACTTTTTTTAAGGGACAAAAGGAAAAAATTAAAGGGAAAAGGACATCATATAGCATTGTGAAAAAAGAAAGAGCCTCTGTAAAAATACCTCGTTGTTGTACCTTTTGAATATAACCATTTCTTGGATAGAAAATCTCCTTCCTAAGATGGATGTACACAGAGAGTTGAGAAAGAGCTCAAGTCTTTGCTTGAATGTGGTTGAGTGGAAAAAGGGAGGCGTCGCTGCAGGGGGTTGGAACTGGATGGTCTTAAAGGTCCCTTCCAACCCAAACCATTCTGTGATTCTGTTCTACCATTCTATGATGCCCCGTCCCTGAAGGTGTTCAAGGCCAGACTGGATGGGGCCCTGGGCAGCCTGGTCTGGTATTAAATGGGGAGGTTGGTGGCCCTGCATGTGGCAGAGGGGTTGGAGATTCATGATCCTTGAGGTCCCTTCCAACCCAGGCCATTCTGTGATTCTGCAAAAAGCTGCAGAAACAAGGAGCACAATCTCACAAAGCCCAGAAATACTGCACAGCATGTCCAGCGGATACACAGCAGGTTGGAGGCTCCCAGCCACTGCAGGTTTATCTGAAAAACCAAAGCAGGAGTCTCAAAAGAACTATTGGAAAAAATAATTGCATTGTTCAAATTTTTTGATTGCCTGTTTTTTGGAGACTATAGTATTCACTGCATTTTAGATATTTTTAGATACAGACATAGCTAATTTCATCTGGAAAAATGTGATGGGATTTTCTCCGTTGTTTACAGTGGAGATGTTGTCTGTTTCAGGGAGGTTTGCTTTTCTGTTTAATATAAGTTTTTGTGTGCATGTCTGTGTGTGTGCACAAAAATAACATTGATGAGACCAATAGTGAGTTGTTTGGGCTCTGCTTGCTGAGCTAGGGTTTAGCTCTGTAGTAACTTGTTGCCATTAATGCCTTATCACAAATAAAGGCTGGCAACAGAGTTTTGGCTAACAGCCATTACTATCTCAGCAGGCAGATCCAACACTGCACAGCGAGACTACTCTGATAATGACACAAATGCCAGAGCCTGAATTTGGGACAGAGGTACCCAGGCTGATGCTGTGGTGATTTCTTGCTCAAAGTCTGCAGAGAAGTGCGAGAAGTAGAGTATCAATTTGTATTTTGGAAGAGCAGTGGTTTATTAAAATGTGCATCCTGTAATCGCCTTGTGCTAGGCTGTACCATCCTTGCTGTTGGTTGGAAATGAAATTTCCCCTTTTCTCTGCTCAGTGGTGCATTTTTAAACTCTTGATATATTCAACATCAAAGGGATTTTGCATTTGCGCATGGGAATAGCTGTCTTGTCATAATGAATGTGACCTTAAAATTTGCCATTAACTAAAAAAAAGATCGTCTCATAGCTGCACACGCATCTTATGAAAATGATTCTTTCACCCTACACTGTGTTTTGGGAAAAAAATAAGCACAAAAACCTTACAGCTAGGATCCAGGAGAGGCTGTGCAAGTCACAGTAGAGTTTGTTCACTCCACATTCCATCTCCCCTTGAGCCCAGCGCAGTCTGTCACTAATCAGCTGGATTTGAGCTGAAAGCTGTAATATACCAAGAGAAATGTATAGTGGAGTATGATTCTTACTAGGTAAAAAGTGTGAGAGAAATAGGCTGTTCCAGCACAGATCTGCAGCTTGGACTGATGCTCTTCATGCCTTTCTTGAAGAGATCTTGGTGGTCGCAATCCACTGTCTGTAGCAAAAATGTGGGAAACATGGTTTACTGGAGACAGTATCTTACATGTCCTTGAACATTATCTGAACAGGAGGTAACAGTGGGGATAACAAAAATCATTTCAGTTCTAGCTTTGCTAAATACTCCTTCTTCATGCTAAAAGGCATTTTCTTTGCTTTTGACACCTGTAGCTGCACCAGTGGAAACAGAAGGTAAAAATATCTCTGTGATGATTTGGTAGTATTTTACACCAACTGTGCTGTCACTTTGCACGGGCATAAAATGACTAGATGAGGTACAGGAAATCAGCCTGTAAATCCATAAAGATCATGGGTTTTCTGCATCTACTGATTTTCCATTGTCTGTATTCATTAACAGAAACCAAAATGGATGAATTAGTACTGCGATACAGGCAGCTGTTAGTCTAACTTCCCCAAGCTGCACATGCTGTGGGTGTTTAGGATCTTTTCCCTTGCAAAGAAGTAAAAAATATGCAGTTTCTGTTATCTCTTTCCACTTCCTATGTACTCTGCTGAGGCAGGAGAACGCTGCTGTGTTCTGAGCTTCCCCAAAGCTCAGCTCTGATTCTGGGGCCTCCTTCTAACAAAGATTTCATTCCAAAGAGCGGCTTTTGCAGGCATCTTTCCACTTCCTCTCCAAATGGTCCCCAGCCCTCAGCCGCCAACTATTTTATGTAGGGGTACATTTTCCACTAAAAACAGCCTGGGAGTTGCTGAGCTCCACTTGCTGCATTGGCCTTGCCGAAGCACACGTAAAAATAGTCTCTAGGTTGACAACAGGAGATTTTTGAACTTGGAAGTGCAGTGGGAAAGATTTGAGCCTGCGATGGCATTGTAGTAAAGGGATTGTGACTTCTATCTGCCACTCACTGAGAAGTAGAAAAGTTTGATTTATTTTATTATTTATAAGCTATCGCTCTTGTTGTGTGTTTCTGTGAGTATGGGGGCTTGGCAGGGGATTGACAAGAGATCTAGAGGAGGCAAATATAAATTTATAGTCCATGGGAAGAAGGAATTTGGAGGAGGTCTGGGATGTCCTTCCACACAAAGCGCAGCTGGAGAAAAAAGTCAAGCTCTTACATAAAAGCAAACTTGTGCCCAGAGACCTGCTGCATGCTGGAAGAAAGGAGGAAGAAATTCTTTATTCAGAGGGCAGTGAGGCCCTGGCACTTCTGCTTAGGGAGGCTGTGGATGCCCTGTCCCTGGAGGTGCTCAAGGCCAGCAGGATGGGGATCCTGGGCAGGCTAAGCTGGTGGGGGGCAGTAAACCCACGTCAGCAGGTTGGGGCTGGGTGAGCATTAAGGTGCCTTCCAATCCAAGCCGTTGTGTCATTCTATGAAACTGTTATTTCAAAAGGAAGCATTAGTCTTGCTTCCTTTGCCTAACATGCACTGGGGAGCAGCAAGATGAGCAGCTCTGCCAGCAGAGCCAGGCAGTGGGAATAAGGGGCAATCTCAGGCAGAAGAGCAAGGAGAGAGGCAGATGCTTGAATCTGCCTGGAAAACACAGCTGAGTGTTTGGGCTGCAGATGGCATGTCAGAGAGAGGAAGGCTGTATAGATTGTTAATACGGTAGGTGACTTTCTTGGGAGTGGAACTTCTTAAGCTGTTACTTTTCTCTCTTTTTGTGGCTCGACACTGCTGATTACAAGGGGAGAAGAGGATTATTATATATATTAGGTATTTAGACACTAGAGATAACTCACAATGCTGAAAACTAAACTTATCTCTGATTAAAATTTAATTGCTCCCAAGCTTCCACTAGTTTCTTGCATTAGGTTTCACACCATCGGAAAGTGCTCATCAACTAGTGTTGGATTTAACAGGAATTTGGCAGATGTTAGTGGAGTGCTGGAGGAAATCCAAACCACAAGATCTGCAGCATATAATGTGTTTGAAAATTTGTTGGCAGCTGAAAGGAAAATTGAAAACCTGGAACTAGCAATGACTGGACAGAGATCTCTTCTAATCAAATAGCCAGAATGTTGGATCATCACCTCCAGCACCTGGTGCACCAGCGCAGGTCAACAGAGCACTGAGCATTTGGGTGTCTCTGTGAAGTGTCAAAGGAGCAGATACTGTTTTATTGGCTTTTAGAGTGCTCTGTGTAAGGAGCAGTGGTATCTCGCTGGAAATCTTCAAAAAAAAAAAAAAAAAGAAACAAACAAACAAAAAGAAAACACAAAGAACCCCAACATTCTGTTCTGAGGCAATTTAGCAAATTAGCTATGTTTTATAAATCTTAAGTTTTCATCACGGATTTTTCATCCTCTTGAGGGCATTTATTCAGAAACGAAGTCCTTGTTCAATAAGAGACTAATTTATTTCTGTTACATGTTCCTTTTCTCTCAAGCTCTGCCTATGACACTGTAACTCCAGCACTGCCTTGCTCTTTGATACCAGTGTGTGCTCCTGGTGCAAGGAGAGGACAAACGCAAGCAGCAAACAAGGCTGGAGAAGCCTTCATCTGTTTTTTTATAGGTATATTTAGAGTAATGACAACAAGGCACTTTCCCTGTGGGTGTGTAGTGCTGTGGCAGCCTCACTGGTGCAGCCCAGAAGCGCAGGGAGGCTGCAGAGGATAAGGAGACTTGTTTTAGACAAACGGGAGCTGAATTAAAATTTGGAACAGTGCAGGTCTTTTTCAAAGAAATTCCTGGTTGTGTTTAAATATAACACAGTCTGTGATTTCGTGTCTGTCATCTTTTAATGCATGCAAGTATCTTGACAGTGCTCGTGGCAGGAGTTTGTGAGGAAAAAAGTAAATCTCACCTTAAGCCTTTTTCAATTGAAACAGCGTTTGGTGGAGTTTGTGAGAAAGATTAAGTCTGATTCACCCGTTGTTGGGACTGGGCTGATGGGCAGAGCAGATAGAACGGTGCCTGCCTTGTGCTGTTGAAGCATTTGATCCCTTATATATGATTTCATTTGTTCTCTAGTCTTTAGCAAAATGCATTTTATATGCTCTTCTTCTCTTATAATCTGCCCTGGGCTCAGCAGATCTCAGTTGCCAGGTGGATGCTGCTTGGAAGGGATTCTGGATGCCATGTTAATTCTGTCCTGTCTTTTGGTGCTGATCTGCCTTTTGTTTTCGTCTTCCAGAGAGTGTGGGAGTGAATGGGAGGAAAGGAGTTCAGCTTGTCCTATAACTCTGAAGTGTAGGCTTAAATAACCTTCAGCCTAGGCTTAAGGTTTATGCTGAACTGGGGCCTGTATGTTGCTGTGCTCTGCACTACCGTGTTAACAGAGTTAGCATACCTATGTCTCATTATTATTAATAATTTCAATTTTTGTTTTTAAAAAATATAAATGCTTTTCAAAGCTATCGATCTCATTCACTTCTGATGCAATGTGCACCATTTTTCATTGTACTTTCTGAAGATCTCTAGAGTACTTGTGCAATGTAATTCCAGAATACATGGATAGAAATGCTATTTCCAGCAGTGGAACTTCTTAAAAAGCTGATAAGAAAAGAGATTTTTTTTCAACTGCCAAAGGCAATTGGTGTGGTTCTCTACCAGTGTAGTGGGAGGCAGAAGGTACATGTAGGCTGTCAAAGGGCTCTTTGCCAGTGAGTGGAGAGAAACAGTCTCTCTTCAGGCTCTGCAAAGTGGATCTGAGCTTCTCAGCACTGAGATGCTGCTCTAGCTACAAGCACTAGTTTTATCTGCCCATAATGGACTTTGACCTTATGAATGCAAAGATATGACGTGCAGTGGTAGCAAACCATAGGAGGTGTTCAACCACCTTGAGCTGGCCTGGACTACTCATTTGGTTTCCTTTGTCACTGAGGGAGAGAGATACCTCTAGATTCAGATTTTGGAGTGCATGTGTCAAAGTTGAAGTGCTTGTTTGTGGTTTCCTCCCAGTAACTTACAGGAATTTCAGGGGTAATGAAAGCATTGCAAAGTGTAGCCACAGCTTCCCTGTTTGGCTGAGTGAAAAGCATGCCTATTTTCTTTTTTAGGGCATTCTTAGCTCTAGCCTCATGTGTACAAGTTCGTCAGTTTGAACACAAAAGCCAGTACTGAACCTGTGATATGCTTAGATGAAATTCAAAAGGCAAGTAAAACCGAGAGCTCTAAACAACCTGATACATGAAAAAGCTGGATGCAGAGCAATACTTTCTGAAGACAGTGAGAGATAATGTTCTCTTAGTATTTTTAAATTGGGCCACTTGCTCAGACACTACCATTAGGATACTGTTTATGAAAGCCTCGACCTAAATGTCTTATTCGTTTTCTGTGTTTTGTTTTTTTATTTCATACGGAAACAATAGTGTGAGCATAAATTAAGGGTAAGGGAAGCCTTTCAGCTCAACCTGCCCACCAAGGACAGTGTTATGGGAGTATTCCAAAGGCAAAAATGGGGATGCCTTGCAAGAAGGAGGGTATAAACAGGGCTTCAATGTGCTCCCATGGCAGTATGGCAGGCAGAGACATACAGTGTGGAAGACTTGGCTGACACATCTGTTATATTGGAAAGTTTGGTTCTGCAAAATATATTCTGGTCTTTGAAAGATGTCTTTGGCTTCACACTTAGTTGTTAGAGGATCAAGTATCTTATAATTTACTTTTCATTTACTTTTTTTCAGTAAGCTCAGGTATTGTTGGCCAAAATTGGCCTTTGTCTACAGTTCTGATAGAGCACACCTACCCCGAGGAAGCTCAAATCACAAAAGTTCTTATGGATATCGTATGTAGTCTAGCTTGTCTTTCTAAAAAACAAAAAACATATAAACAAACAAAAATAGAACACTTTTGAAGGATGCCAATTAGACAGGTGTTGCGAGTACAAATCTTCTGCCACATCCTTTTTTATGTGCCATTTCATCACATGCAGTTAACTCTAATTGTAATTTGTTTTGTGGTCAGAGTATATAGAAATATATGAACATACAAGCAAACACAGATAGTTTGTCTCACTGTTCATCTAGTTCCAGGGGTGGGGGGATTTAATGGTGTTTCCATCTTGGAATCAGACTTTAGCTCTACCCTGCTGGTTATGGCTCACCAAAGGTGGAGAAAGTGGTAATTCAGCAACTATTACCACTGGGACATAGAACATCAGCCAGTAAGAAGGCTTTTTCTTTCCCTTTGCAGTATCCTGCTGTGCTGGGTTTTGCTGAAGGAAAGATGTTGATAAATGTTAGCAAATGCCTGGGAAGTTTAATTTGCCCTCAGTTCTCGGGTGTGCTTCCTTTGGTCCATTAGCCTCCTACCTGGAATATGAAAAGATTTGTCAGGAGAATTTGAGGCATGCACTGGGGATCTGAAGCCCTGGGCAGAAGGGCCCTGTGCATTTCTGTTCTGTGCAGGAGCACTTAGGGAAAAGCGAAGCAATTTTTCAAACTCTGTGGCTCTATCAGAGCAGCTGAGCCTCAGCATTCCCTAGGGGTCTGCAAAGAGGCAAGGAGGAGATCTGGCTAACAATTAGGACACAAATACTACCAAAGCAAAGCAAGGGCTTTACTGAAAAGAAGATGATGGATGCCACAGTTTCCAGGGCTGCAGTGCTGGGCCGAGTTGGTGGGCAAGTGACAGTGAGCTCCTGCCGTGATGGGGCAAAACAGTACTCCATCACTGTCATGTCCTCTGGACACAGTCGCTGTGGGGTCACTGAGGAGTCATCTCCTACCCTTCTCAGGACTTGTTTTTCTTCTTTCTGATAAGATAACTGTAAATGGTAATATTTTGTTCTTTTAGAGTACCCAAGGTAATCCTTACGATAATGCATAAATGAGAACTGAAGGCACTGCCCTGTACTGGGCTATAAGTTTGCAGAATCACGGAGTCACAGAGTGGCCTGGGTTGGAAGGGGCCTCAAGGATCATGAATCTCCAACCTCCCCACCACAGGCACTTTGCTGAGTTGAACGTCATTAGATTCACCCGGGCCCACTTTTCAAGTCTGTTGAGGTCCCTCTGAATGGCATCCCTTCCTTCCGTTGTGTCAGCTGCACCACTCAGCTTGGTTTCATCAGCAGACTTGCTGAGGGTGCACTCAATTCCATCATTGATGTCACTGATGAAGGTGTTAAAGAATGCTGGTTCCACAGACCCTGGGGAACACCGCTCATCACCAGCATCCACCTGGACACAGAACCATAAACTGTTTTCTGAACTTTTTTGAGAGATCAGGCATGAAGATTTGGCATCAAAGCCAAACTTGTTGGCGTTAGGAGCACTTTTGATTTTGGAGTTAAGGAAACGGGGAATTGAGGACTGGACTAGGACAGGATGTCTGCTGATAGAGGCTCTTCTGAGACAGAGAAGCAGTTGGAAAACAATGGAGAAATAAAATTGGAAAGCACAACTCTTTACTTTAGAGGCAGATGGAGAAATGGTTTGGAGGCAATGACAGGTGAGACATGCGGTGGTAAGTTTTGGAACTGACCCGGGATGAGGAAAAGAGCTAAAAATAGTGATTTAAGATCTCTTGTAGTGGAAGTGAGCCAGTAATGTGCCCAGAGAGCTGTAATGCAGGTTCTTCATGAATGAAATTTTATTCAACATGCAGAAAGAGAAATCTGGGTAAAAGGGAGACTGGGGAATTTCTGAACTTCAGACTAAACTTTCAGCAGGAATCCTATCATCTGCAAGGGCTGAGCCTTGCTGAGCCCATGTTTCTTTTGGCTGATGAAGGCAATCTAACACCGAATTTCCCACTTGGAGGATCCCTGCAAGGAAATTGTCTCAGAAAAAAAAAAAAAAAGTTTAGTGATACTGGCTAGCTCATACTGCTTTCATCCAGCCAGGCTGGGCGTTAAGGTTTAAGAAAAAAGGAAAATAAGCAACCCCAAAAGGATCAACTTCATATTAATTGCAGGAGAAAGGAATTGTTAAGCTGAGAGGGTCCTTGCACTTCATTCTCATTTTACATCCTTTGCTCCCTCTTTCCAGCACTCATCTACCGCAAACTCGTGCTGTCCCAGGTCAATTTTTCATGGTTTTGTTTTTCATTTAGGCAAACAATACAGCTTAGACTTGCCTCAGCTTGACAAAAATTGACGTGTAATTTTTTGTTATATTGTTATCGGAGTCCTGCACACTTCAGCTGGCAAACAGATTGTCAAATATTCTTGGACAATATTTGCTCAGAGAGCAACAGAGGAAAGAAATCTAATACATGCTTTTAGATTCAGCT
This sequence comes from Lagopus leucura, assembly GCF_019238085.1. Taxonomy (NCBI): domain Eukaryota; kingdom Metazoa; phylum Chordata; class Aves; order Galliformes; family Phasianidae; genus Lagopus; species Lagopus leucura. Next base: position 27,980,120 of record NW_024962264.1, read on the forward strand.
CCTTCCTTATGTGTTTTATTTGCTTTCATTCACACACGCTTAAGATTTCCTTTATATCAGAGCATCTTCAACCAAAGTTGCTTGGTCAGATTTGTTGTTCACCAAATACTCATTAATGTCTGAAAGCTGGCTAATTTTTCTCCTTATATCCACCCCTTTCCCTCTGTGGTGGTGACCAGCAGGGAATACCAGCTCCTTGCAGGGACAACATTGCTGTCTCCATCAAGAGCAGCAGTGCTTCAGGGCTGAAAGCCATGTGTGACAAATTAACATTGGATCAGCATTCCCTGAGAAGTACAGGTAGCTTGTGGCATGCTTAGCAAGCTGCTCTTAGGCGTGCTCTTGAATCTTTTCAGTACAGGATATACACTGCTATTACGGAAGACAAAATATCAGCTGGGAAGCGTAATTTCTCATTGCTGCCCCTGGAGCTGGAAGTGATGCATGTTGCTGGAATAAAGTTGCATCTCCCTTAGTGACAGCCCGCTGTTCACTGGAGCCTGTTTGACCAAGCATCTTAGAGTCTATGAGATTTCTGCGCCCTCTGCTCTTGACAGGAGCTGGAGACAGCACTGGTTTAACTGAATCAGCGTCGCTGTTTTATCTCAAATATGAAGTTTAATAAGGGAAAATAACAGCTTAATTTGGAAAGGCATCTTGTAGGCCAGAGAGTCTGACCTTGAACAAATGACTGCTGCCAAGAGAGTTAGAGAGTTGTATGCTGGACTCAGAAATGTGGACATGCTGAGCTTGGTGCAAATGGGAAGAGTGGTCCCTCCAGTCTAATATTTTGAATGAGCTAATTGATAAGGGGGGTTCCTATATTTCATTCGCTAGTAATTTGCTCATGCTATAACGAGGGGGACAAAAGCATCCCTTGTCCTCCTTGCTTTTGTATAATCCTTGGCACATCTCAGCACCTCCCAGGAACAAGTTGTGGATAATTGTGAATGATGATCTCTGCAGGAGAAGGAAGTGAAGCCATTGGATTGTCTGTTCTGGGACAAGTTTTGCCCTGCTTCTCCCCACCATGAGTCTGTTCTCATCATCCACACTGCAATTCTGGATTTTGTAATCACCCTTGATTTACTAAACCAGTGCCAACTAAAGCAACCCGATAAAATAGTTGAGACAGTTGCCATTTCTTTTGTGCCCCAGAGATTTGCTGTAGATGACATGGTGCTTTTTAGGTGATGGAGTCATAAGTTGCTTGCTGTTGTGTTGTGTGGCACTGCTTTCCAGCCTAGGCTCAGGTATGGAGATTTTAATATACAGTGAAAGTCATGGTATTGAAGGAACCATATGTTGTAGGCTCCCGTTACCATCAGTGCAGTGAGGCACCTCCAAAGAGCGCCTCATGTATGCCTGATTGCCATGAATTCAGTTATTTCATTCATTTCCAAAGAAGTTCAGTATTATGCTCTGTTTTTAGCATTCCTAGCCTGACAGTTTTCCTCTTTGTTATGAATTATTCTGTCTGCTTCAGCTGCCTGCTTTTTCTCATTTACATTTAAGATAATGGAAGAAGAGTTGCTTTTGATGACATAAGTGAGCTAAATTTTGGGTTAGCATTGTTATAAAATGAGAGTTCTGCCTGGATAATGTGAAATATTAGGGATTTTGAGGTTTTAGTACCTGTAAAGCACTACAGTGACTAGAAAAGCTAATATACTTCCCTGCAAATTGACAGGACTTCTCAATGCATGCATGGAATGCAAAAGGCTCAGGGCTAATAGCATTACAGGTACCAACACGTGCACTAAATGGTTTGATTTAAAATATTTACTAAACAAAAGCATTTCAATATATATGACACTGAAGAGGGGGTGAAAATAATAATCATGCTGTAGATTGGTGCATTTACCAATTTTATATTACCTGTGAGAGCTATAAATGAGGCTGAGGCTTTGTTGCTAGAAGCGTGCAGCAGCTCTCTAGCCCTGTACTGTACCATTAGTTTTATCCTATGCTTATAGTAATATCTGAACAAAGCATCTCTGCTGTATTTCAGAATCCGATACAAATTGCTGGACTAGTTTGATTTTTTTTTTTTTCCTGGTTTTCTGTAATGCTTTTGAGTCTTCCGGTCAGATAAAAATGAAGGCACATTGAGCTAGGTGCTCGATGTATTTTTAAGATGCACTGGACCAGATCAGACTTCTTTTTCTTTCTCTTCTCTCCTCTTTTTTTGCATGTTGAATATATACGCCTCGATTTCTTCCCTTTGATTCTTTTGCACAAACGATCACATTTCTGCTCTTTAGTGATGCCAGGTACTTAATTCTACTAGCATATATATTACACAATGGCAAGGAGCTTACAAATTTTACAAGTCTCTAAAGGATATCACTTTTTTTTTTTTTTTTCTTCATTTGTGTCATCTTATCTGCTTTTCTTTGCCAGTTCCAACTTCTCTTTCTACTGTGGCTTGGAGGGATCCACAGCGTCTTTCCTTTTCGGTAGTCCAAGTGGATCAGGTGCATTTTAGGCTTCCAGGCCAGAAGGACATTATAGAAAATCCCTATTCTGGCACAACAGCGTCAGAATGTTCCTCTGTGGTGTTTTTGATGCTCCAGTTTTGATCAATAATTCCTCTGACCGCCTAAACTTAAGCACTTGCCTGTGTGCAAAACCAGAGGCTAAATCCAAGGAGACAGTCATGTGGCTTCATCCTAAAATAAGCTGCATTTCAGCACCACCATTCACTTGTAGATTTTTTATGTCTGTCTTTTCTTTGGGACTGGTTCAAGGTGCCAAAAGGTCAATGGGTGTATTTCTCCTCTTTGCAAGAATGTTAAACTTCCATTTCAATGTGCTGGTCTGAACTAGCTATCAACAGGAATGCTTTGAGAGCTGACAGATGCAAAGCTCGGAATCCACATTGAAGGCTTTTCCACTTAGTTCTAATGCGTTGTCATCTTGTTATGAATTAGAGTTTCAGATTGAACCTTGGCCAGATCTGACTTTTTGAGTGCTGGTAGCCCTTAGCAATGCCAAGTCAAACAAGTTGGGCTAAACCTCTGTCTCTGGTTCTGGTTGCTGTTCCTTGCTCCTCTCAGCCTTGCACTGTGACTTTCCAATAGAGACAACAAGCCCAGGCAGTGACTCCAGTGCTGGAACCTTCAGGCTGGAAACTTTGCATCTCCCTGAGATAATGGGACACGTGAATGCCCATTCAGCATCGCTGCTCGTACCCACAGGTCCTCTCTTCCCCCAGGATGCAGGTGAGCAGTGCTTGTGTAGCAGGCTTACTAGGGCATCAGTATGGATTTCACAGTGTACTAAGTTGCCTGTGTCCACAAGCATCAAATTCTTGATTGAAACCATTACCCACTTTGCTTCAACTTAAAATTACTTGTAGGTTATACAGTTTGTTTGTTATAAATCTGCTTTGCTAAGGCAAATGTGTTTTTCACAATATTAATGTCTCTCTTGTTGTGAAAGCCCTCTGCAGAACATCAGATAGCTATAAAGCAAATTTAGACGCTAGTTCCCTAGTTAAGCATTGTTTAGGCAGATCCCTGAGCCAACATGAATACAGCTATTAGAATTGAGCTTTACAAAATATTGACATTTCTACACAAGTACTAAAGAGTTTTGGAAGGAAGCTAAACAGTGTTTTATGTTTTGTCAGGGAAACTGCTTTATTTCTTAATGTAGCTGAATATTGATATTCTCACAATGGAGTTTTGTCAGCTTCTTAGAATTTGCTTTCATGACAGACTTTTTCTGTTTAGCACAGGCTTGTTCCCTCTCTTCCTTCCATCCATTATGCCACAGGCAACCACTGGCAAGTTGGGTGAGAGCATTAGCTGAATGCGAATGACAGGATGCAAGATGAGACCTCGCTGAGAGAATGAGTCTGTAGCAGCTCTCTCTTCAGGAGCACTCATTTATGGGAGAGATCTTAACACGGTATCCACACCAAGATGTAAGAGAGCATCTTTGCAGGACAAGACAAGGCAGCCTTTCTCAGCATTTCCCTATTTCTGCTGGTTTGAATTATCAGCTCTTCTCATAGTTCAGGCTGTTTTTCTTGCGAGGGTACATTGAATAAATAAATAATATAGAAGCCAATGCAGTCAAAGACTCTGCAGAGCAAATGCACTGCAGAGGGGGGGAAAAAATCACTTGGCAGCTTTGGAGAAGGATTTGGTTTTCTGAATGAGGTTTGAAATAACCAATGGGGTTGTATAGCAAGAGAATAAAATAGGCAGTTGCGGTGGAAGACAAAAGGTGATCTTTTGCAGTCAGGCTTATTGTCCTTGCTGCTCCAAAGGATGCTTAAAGTACAGTATGGGTTTAACATCTTCTGTATAACTAGTAGGTCTAGCTTCTAGATATCCAGTTCATGTCTGGAAATGCAGCATGACATACATGTTAAAGAAGTCAGTCCTGAAAGGGGCTGGGAAAGGATGGGTATAAGAATCCCCCAATTCCACCTTTTATATTTTGGGGCTCCTTTCATTTCTTTTTTTCAATTCATTTGTCCAGTGCGCCTGTGGACTGTGTTTGCATTTAAAATGCTGGGCTTTGGGGCTGACTTGTAAGCCTAACAGTGATGTGCAGAACTGAGAGAGGCCTCAAATCCTGAGCCTTGGTGCAGCTAGGATTGAAGGACAATGTAATGGTGTAAGACGAGATGCAGAGCAAATGCACAAAGCAGCCTTTGTCACTGTAATCTTCCAGATCAAATGGGAGGCAGCAGAGTCAGAAGCTGCTCACTCATGTCTGCACCCATGTGTGCTGCGGGGCTGGGGACTCACCATCTTGAAGCTATGGCAACGTTGTCTGCTCAGGTTTGGTTGTACTCTACTTTCTTCTTCAAGATAAAAGCACTGCACAATCAGGTTTTAAATATTCATATGCAGATCACAGCAGTGTAGCTTGGAAGCTCCGAATCATTGAGAATTGAAAACTCTAATCTGAACTTTTGAAAGCTGTCCAATTTCTTTTTTTATTTACGGCCTTTGAACTATCTCACAAATTGGAAAGTAACTATCCAGCCATTTCGCAGGCAGATTGATATGTTTAAAAGAGTCCAAGGCATTTATCTGAATGCATTTGGCCATCTCGCTGACTAACATCTAGATTGGAGTTATTACACACACAGATGAACAGAAACTACTTGAAGATGATAGTTTTCTCGTATTAAAGTTATGTTTGTAGCTTGCACTACAGAAACATCTCAACTAGCCTTATAAGCTGAGTGCCTTTGGCACCTGGAAGCACTCATCATGTTGATTGGGTAGGTCAGAAAATGCCGGGACGTAAACAGTCGCTTTGTGACTTCTGCTCTTTTTTCCATTCAGCACAAGTGCAGAGGTGGAGAACTGCTGGAGAAGGACCAGCTCCATCTGGCACTGCCTCTGCAGAGTACATGAAAGTTGTTCGATTCAAGATGCAGGAGTGTAGGTAAAGGGCAGGAAATACACATTAGATGAAGCTACATCTGTTGCTAAATGGATGGGAAAAACTGCTTTTCCCCTCTTAATCGCTACATACATGTTTCTTTTGCATAGAGACTAAAGGTTTCAGCTTGCATGGATAAAATGTACACATAGTTTAATTAAAAGGAAAAAAAACAAACCCAGAAAGCTTAGCCTCCAGTAAATCTTTAGCATCTGTAAGCATAGTGCTCATGTGTCTACTCTAGCATGGTCTGAATGAAAATCTGACAGCACCTGTTATTGAAATCAAAAGTGATTTCTCTAACAATGAGATAGTGAGGAATTCCTACTGGATTTCTCTTTAATAGAGTTTGAAGGATTCAGGTTGGAAGACAGTGCGTAAGATCTGCACCACTGGCTCTGATGGTTGTGAATCATGCCAGGGGACAGAGATTGTTTAGGAGGTTAGAAGTTCACTCCATACGTTCAGTAATAATATGCAGCTGGTATGCCCTTAAAGTGGATTGAATGTTTTTTTTCCCCCCTTGTGTGAAATAATATGTGGATTAAAAAAGTATTCGTCAGATTTTATACGTTAAAGTCTATAAATTCAAAGTAAATGCAGCTACATCTGACAGTGTTTTTGAAAACTAGAGCGATTTAAAGCTAGATTGCCTAAAAATAGCTCTTGAACTGAACTCTCAAACCTATTAGATTAGTCCATTTATAATAAATCCTGATGTACTGTCTATTAGATCAGCTCTTCTGTAATCTTTTCCTGTTTACCAGGCATCCTATGGGCATAGTTTATCTGCATTTCTAACAGCATTACAGCATTATGTTAAAAAAAAATTGCTAATTTGTTGTCTTGCATATGATTGTCCAGTTATATTTCTTCCTGAATGTTCAGGATGAGTTGCAAAGACTGGAAGCAGCAATATGGTGATAATACCTTCATTGGATGGGCACTGAAGGATTTAAGAGGTACACAGTGGTGGATTTGATGGAGATTGTGGATAGAAAAACAGAGCAAAGGCTACCAGTACTGTTTTTGGCCACTGCAGTTTGGTATTAAGAAGACCATGGTAAAGACGATAGCTGATGCCCATATGCTGTAGAATTTAATTTCTGATTGCTAGGTATGCTGGTGTGCTTTAGCCCTATACTAATAATAGGTTAAATGTTGTGTAATGTCTCTGAAGCAACACGTTTCAAGCAGGATCCCATAATTTCTTGAGTAAGAGAGAGAAAATTTAAAAAAAGAAATGATGACTAAGTTGGGGCCTGACACCAAGAGCTGCTGGGAGCCAGAAAGATGTTAAGCGCTCGTGCACAAAAAAAACCCTACAAGAGCATTAAAGTTGGTGCATTATCCCCACCAAAATAAGTATAAAAAAAAAATAAATTGGATTTTGGGTTCTTAGTTTTATCAGGCAGTGTGGAAGTTTGCAATAATAGCTAGAATATTTTTCACAAAGCTTGACTATTCCGTATCAATTCAGCATGCATAACGAACAATTGATCATCATCAGAAATGTATGGTCATAACCAGAATTCTATATTTTAAATGGGCTTTAGTAGACATAGTTTCTGCCTGTTGGAAATTGGACCCATGTGGTGGTTGCTTTGAATGAATTAATTGTGCTGCTCAGATTTGTAGTGCAGTGTGAAAGGATGAATTTGTGCACATTGATCAGATTTGAGCCTGTTGAGATGATTTTGCTCTCACTCTTCATCTTTTGGGTTAATTTTAAATGCTTTAACTAAGATTCGTGGGGGAAAAAAAGAGTTTTGTGAACCCAGCTTGAAGTGCAGTGAAACAGCTGAGTTTGCACCAGATCCTGGACCACAGCTGAAAGTTTTTCCCTAGTGCTGGGAACGTAGTCAACATCTGCCCTATACGTACTGCAGCATCCATCCAGGCTCTGTAGAATAGTTATGTGTGGGTAGAGTAGCATTGGGCACGATTCACAATCTCATGCTAGAAGAGAAGAAAAACAAAAAAAATCCTGAAAGGGTGTTTCCACTCGGCAGCCATCCACGAGAGAATGGACCTTTTGTCTCTCAGTGTTCTCCTCCACTGTCACAGACAGTGGGGAAGCTGCCTACCTGTAAGTATGCATTAATACTTCATATGACCTTTCTGGAGCCCAGGTCTGCACACAGTCACATTGTTCAAGACAATATGCAGCACTGAACACTTTGGGGCTATCACATACCTATTCTTTGTTCCTACAGAAGGTTTTTCTGAGCATTTTGTCAGTCTCCTTCAACAAAGCTCCCAATGACCAAAAGAACCCCAAACCAAACCCCTTCAAAAACAGCGTGTGAACTGTTATGTTCACATAGGATTCTGGCTCAGCTTCTACAAATAACTGCATGTGTGAGTACAGGCGAGAGCTGTTGAGATGTTTGATGTGAAGCCTTCTTGGCCTTCTCCTGCAATAAAAATAAACCATGGTTTCTCTCAAACACATGAAAGGAGCTGCATGTAATTTAGGACTTAATCTCTCCTTGTTGATTCTCTGTGCTGCAACTCCTGGGTGGCACTGGAGTGTGGCCTTTGGTCTTCCAGTGGACTTTCAGTATGAGATGGTTTTACAGGGGAGCGTTTTCTACTTGATGTAACGTTGTGGAGCGCCAGTGTTCTGAGCTGAGTTACTGGATGCCTGCTCCTGGAGCTCTTATGGATGGCAGTGTGTGTGCAAGATTCAACGTTGGTGCTTCTTGACTTCAGTCATCCTTTGCTCTGACTTCAAAGAGAGTTCGGAGAAAAGCTTCCCCGGGGGGCCCCCCCCCCCAAACAAAAATAGGCAAAAGAAAACAGGAATATGTATTTTTTTCAAATAATATTTTTTTTTCAGACTATATTCTCAAGTGCATTTGAAAATGCCGGTAGAAAAATAATTCCCAGAAGATGCATTTATGTGATAGGGAGTTTAGGATTTTTTGCTGCTTCTTTCAAAAGTTGCCTACTCTTTCTCACTGCTATATAAATACAACTTCCACTATTGTTCAGTAGAAGAAAAAATGAAAAAAAAAAATAATGGAACGCTGTACTCCTGCAGAAGCTGAACCCCTTGGATCAGTTGTACCTTGAGTTCTGCTCCAAGGGCAGGATTGCTTTGAGAAAGCTACTTATCTATCTATCTGCATGCATGGGACAGAAAAATCATTGTGTCTTTTTAAAAGCATACCCATTATTTAGTGAGGTGGGTTATAGGCTGGATTACTGGGTGCAGAAAGAAAAAAAAACATCAGGCAAAAAGGAGATAGGAAGTGATCTCAAATGCTCTTGCCTGAAATGGTCTGCTTTGCACAAGCTTTTGTGATAGGAAAACACTTTTAAATCCTCTGAAAAAAGCAGTCTCCTGTATCTGGGAGCACCAAAAAGATGTGGAGAAAGCAGAAGGGAAAAGCATCATCTGTGCTGGATTGTCCCAGTGGCTGATAGGGAGTAGTGGTCAATTCTACATTGTCATTTTAGACCAAAAAAGAGGAAGAGAAGGAAATAGGGAAGGGAAAGAAAGAACCCCTCGCTTACACGTTTTGATTTTTTTTAATCTGTTAATAAATTCCTCCCATGATTTTCCATTGGTCATGCATAATTTCCCCTCCAGGGGAATGGGCCTCTGTGTAAGGGTAAGAAAGAAGGGAAAAATTGACCATTTCTTTTTTCTTGCTAGTAAATGCTCTGGGAACAGAGAGAGGTTCCTCTGGGAGTTGCAATTACTCCCCGTGGACGTTGGAAATGCAGCTCTGGTCTGACTGATGGCAAAACTTAGTTTTCTGCCAGTAGTGCCTTCTCTATAAATAGTGCAGCAGAGAAAAAAAAAAAGATGAAGTATTGCTTTGGGTTTCTTCTAGGAAAGAGATGTTTCCATGGCTGCAGCTTGGTACCTTAGGAATACTGGAAATATTCATCCCAGCGCCGTGCTGTGGCCATGTTTCATGGAACTGAAGTTGGTAAAATCTTGTGAATATTTGGGATTGGAAGTTAAGGAGTAAAAACTGATTTCTTACCTAAAACTTATTTTTAAAGTCTTCATATGGCACAACATGGTTAAAGAAAGCTTTAAGTAAAGTAAAATATTCAAGATTATATGCTCCAGGTTGTAATAGTTTTGTTGATTTTTAAAGGTCACTGCCTGTCTGTGAACAAGAATTGTATTATGAAATATTATCTGAAGAATCCTTCTATTAATGTGTTCTAAACCAAAGCCGCTTTTCTCTGAGTTAAAGGTTTGCAGTATATTGGCAGCCTTAGATAATTTGGAGTTTTGATCTCTGTTCTGTGCTGTAGAACTTAGGTAATTGTGCACAGGTTGCAGTCTATTTGCAGTTTTGCTTGGATCTGAGAATCATTTATATGTAAATGATGCTGATCTCTTGTTCTGCCCCTTCTAACCAATTAACTTGGTTTTAAAGCACACAGTTCTGTGAGCAAAATGAGCAACTGGCAGGGCTTCTGCAGCTTGGTGGTGATGGTGGTCATATTCACTGGGGCTCATTTCCAAATCGAGCAACGGAATGATCAGAACTTTGAGCTGAACTCAGTGCCGCCCTTGTCTCTCACTGTATTTAGGCCATGTCAGGTCAGCTCTTTTATGCCTTCCTATAATTTATGCTACATAAATGGCAGAGCTGTGATTTTTAAGACCAGAGAAAAAGCCCAGTATTACGAGAAAAAAGACAGAAGAACAAGCCCTCCAAGAAATTTTGGCAGCAATGCTAAGGGGTTTTGAAGGACAAAATATTTTACTTATTTATTTATTGAAAGGAAAACACTATTAAGTCCTTCACGTGTAACTGATACAAGAAGCTTGGCAGAGCTATTCCAAAGCCATCCTGCTGCAACATGCTCCGTGATTGTCAGTGGAAATTCAAAAATGCAGTACCCCTGCAAGCAGGTTGAGGGGAGCTCCTGGGTGCTCACTCATCGTGCTCGTAGAATCATTAAGGGTGGAAAGACCTCTAAGATCATCTAGTCCAACCATCAATCCATCGCCACAATACCACTAAACCATGTCCCTCAATGCTACATCTCCACGTTTCTTGAATACCTTCAGGGATGGTGAGTGCACCACCTTCCTGAGCAGTTTGTTCCAGTGAATCAATACTCTTTCTGACAAGAAATGTTTCTTAATATCCAACCTGAGCCTCCCCTCACACAGATTAAGGCCATTACCTCCTGCCCTGTGCTGCCTCTTTGTGGTCTGAACTGAACTCCGTACAATTCATTTTTAGGACTTCTGTTGTTTCTTAAGCTTCAACTAATCTTTCTTTTGCGTTGCCCCCTCAAGATCCATAGGCTTCCATATGCCTATATGCTTCCATATCGAGTTTCCATCGGCTTTCAAATGGCTGTAGAAATTATTTCAAGGCTAATTTACAGCATCTGCTGTTTCTATTTGATACTTCTGCACCTGTAGCACATGATGTAGCTCGTTTTGCAAATGGAAAATACCTTGTTATTACGTGACTAAATGGCTGAATTGCTGCACGTTGTGATTTATCAAACTAATCATTGTTATGAAGAAATAAAGTATATACTCCTGGCAAGGCCTGCTGTAATAAAACCAGATAAGTTTTTGCTGAAGTTCTCTACAAATTTTGATCCTCCCTGTAATGTCAGATGGAAATTGTGTGCTGCTTGGTGATCCTGCACAGCTTTGAGCAGAAACTAGAAGAAATCTGTCAATGTCTGCAGGGTTTTACTTTGTGTTTTTTGGAATTCATTCAAACCCGGTAGAAAGGAGGTGGTAGGAGAAAGCTGAAAATTTTGATGAACGAGCTTTGTGACTGCTGAAATGTCAACATTTCCCAAAACCTTGAGCAAGCCGTGTGCACGTATATGCACGCATGTGCACAAACCGCAGCCTCCTGTGCTGACAGGCACAAGTCTACTGCCAGGGCCCGTAACCCAAGTCAGGCCAATCCCACATGACCACAGCTAACCTGAAAGTGAAGAACAAGGAATTGGTGTGCAGGCATCTGATGTGCTGCTATGGCAGCACAAAAAGAGCAGCACTAAAGCCCGTGGCGTGGGAGTCCAGGAATTGGATCGGGCTCCTTAACTTGTGTCCTCATCTTCAGCTGACTTAGTGCCTACAGCACTACCAGTTGCCTTTTTGGAGGCTGGGCAAGAAGATAATCTCATTTTCCAAAACAATCACAGAGCTGGAATTTTTAAATTGAATGCTTTCTTGAGCAACAATACTGGTCCATCAGAAAATTACTTTTATTATGCTTCTGACTTAGAGTCTGTGTAGAGAATTTCTCGGAGTTGGACTGAAACTACAACCAGAGCAAGCGTGTGCTTCAGCTGCCACATTATTGATTCTCCTGGGGCAGAAGAACTGGTCTTTGCACAGGCAAATTACTTAAATCACACAGAAAAAGAAATACTTTCACATGGAAAAATTCCTGTTCTACACTAGAGGCAAGCATCTCTGTGCTTTAAATAGGTTGACTTGAACGAACATTTACCTGAACTCCAGTGACAGCAATATCATTATACATTAATAACTAATATGGCATTAATAGCGAGCATGGTCTGCTTCATCAGTGCTAAAAGAAAAGGTCTCGGCTCTTGGGAGCTCGCACACTGAGCCTGCTCACACAGCTGAGTAGCTGGGGGGTTGGTGCTCAGGGCAACAGGGTGATTCTCGCATTTAATTTTAATTTCTGGCTAGGCTGGCATTCACACATGGCTGTCTTTAATATAAAAACTCAGATTCCTTTTGCTGGATGTGAAACGACTTGTGTCACTGAGAGACTTGTGGCTGCAGGGAGAGATGGGATATTAAGGAGCTGTTGTGGCATGGAAATTTGAGGGGGACTGGTATCAGACAAGGAGGATTGCTATCCATAGGTTCTCCTTTGGCTTGCTCTGCCTATACTGCTGGGGAGATTGGTGGGACAGTTGTGAAAGTCTAGTATTTGGTGGGAGTAGAAGTGTTATGTTAAGAGAAGCGGGAGGACACTTATCTCTGGGAGATGGGAGAAGCAGCATCCTATATGAGCTGGGTATGGGGGAATGGTAGGACAATTGGAGGGAGCCTGACGTGGTTTTCCCACCTGAAGTTTCAGGGCAAGAGATGAAGAAGTCCATGCAAATCTGCAACCAGTGTCAAGACCTTGGTCTAATTAGGAGGCAAAATCTTCAGCGTTTACCACACTTAGTACAGCTGTGGCAGGGTGCAGGACAAGTTTCAAAAGACATTTCAAAAGCAAGTTTTCCACCTCTTGCTGCCGGATGCCCAGCCTGTTTAAATGAAATAGCCTCTGAGGATTACACCCCTGAGGATGTGGCTGGGTTACTGTGTGCCTTTGTGCTGCCACACAGCCTGCTGCTTGAGGGGCTGAGCACGGTGTCAGGACTGGGCAGCAAGGCATGAGGGAGAAAATGAGCAACTTACTCCAGAGAGTGTCCTGTGTTGATCCTTCCTTCTGCTGCCATTCTTCGTATTTTAGGAGATGGGTTTGTGGTGCAGAGCTTTTTTATTGTATTTTCCTGATCAAACCAGCTGGGCTTTCAACAACAAAAATAGAAAATTAAAAGCACTTCTGTGCTAAATGCTCCCTAAAAGACAGAAAATAAGATTTTTACATTAAAATGCCAGAAAGAAAAATGGAGAGGGCATGAAATTCTGCTTTATTTTTATCAGATGCTAGTGCTTTCAAAAAATCATTTTTGCACTGGGAGTCAGTACTCCCCTATATACTTCCCTAGCTTTGTTCCTCTTAAAGGCAGCAAGCACTGCTCTAATTGTAGCTCCTGCTATAGCCAGCAGACCACTCTGGATGGCAGGCAGATGGGACTTCCTTGGGTCGAAGCTTGGGTGCACACTGTCTCCCTTTTCTCCTCCCTGTCTTTAATTTGCTCTGGCTCTGTTTCAGGGGTATCAACATCAGGGGCACTGGGCCCGGTGAGCACCACTGCCAGCACCACACCACGAATGGCCACCAGCAGCACTGGCCGCCCCACCACCACCTCAGCTTTGGGTAGGAGGAACAGGAGCACCAGCATGCCCTCACCCATGGCTGATGTTCCTGATGAGATGACCACGCACCTCCCACCCGCCTCCTCCCAGCTCCCCCCAGCTGGTGCCGAGAGCTGCGACCCTATGGAAGCCCGTGATATTATGTGGTCTCGGACCCGGCAGGGACAAATGGCAAAGCAACCGTGTCCCATGGGCTCGATAGGTGAGTGAAGGGTTAAGGGGACACAGCGAGCCATCTGCATTTGTCTGTAGGATACTGCAAGTGTGAGATCAAGTTGGCTCTGGGCTCCTGTGGCATACATTCAACAATGAAGTACGTTGCTGCCCTTTGTCAGCTCTGTGTTACTTTGGTGGATTATGGCCTGACCAAAGCCTCCATTTGCTAAGCACATTGCACAGGATCCTTGTCATTGCAGGCTCTCACTGAAGGAGAGATGAAGCTAACAAGTTGAGCATGATGCACTCTAGGAAATCTTGTCTCCATAAGCTGTATGTACTGTACCTTTTTTCCCTGCTCTGTCTGTATTTGTATCCTCTGAACTCACTGACTGATATGTTGATGGCTGACACTTCATTTGTTTGGAGAAGAAGAAAAACAACAAAGCATATATTTTACCAAAACTCTGTACCTCACTGTTTGCATTCCAAAGGTTATGGCTACCCTTTCTGAGCTATTCCCTGACTGGACTCCTCAACCAACGTGAATGATTTTTCCAAACAGCCAGTATCTGGTGCCATCAGCAGGGAAAGCAGAGTGGCAACAAAGCCAAATCTTTCAAAATGCTTTACAGCTTGTTGCATCTTGCTTCTTTTCTTCTACTCTCCTGTCAGTTGTTTTCTCCCAAAAGTTTGCTTTTGGAAATTTTCTGTCCACATCAGAACACAGTTGACTGAACAGTGGGCTTTGGCATATGGTTTTAGTTTACCCTATTTTAACAAATGCTGTTTTCAAAAAGAACTTATTTTTCAAGCTAGTCTTGGTGTCATGCCCTGAAAACTTGCTTGCCAGGAAGAAATCGGAAGATGGAGGAAATTGCCTGAAAATAAGGGCTGGAGGGATCTGGCTTGCAGAGGAGACTATTAATTCTCCACTCCACTGCCCTGGAGAGCCATTCACACCTGTGTATTCAAATTCTGACTCTCTCTTGAATTCAGTGAGATCACGGTGGTAAAATGTACCTCAAATATAAGAGGCATAGAAAGACGTCAGTGGTGAGAGTACGTAAAGAATGTTTTTACTCAGCCCTGCTTGGTAAAAAGGTATGGTGTGGTTCCCAGAGAGAGGAAGAGGTAGTCTGAACTGAAACTGCAAGAAGGGAAAATGATAGAAAGGGAAAATGAAGGTTGGATGCAGAGAGCTATTTTCTGAGCAGAAGAGCAAAGGACTGCACGAAAATAGCTAAGAAAATAAAAAAGAACAGACCCAGCTTGTTGACGGTTTGGAGTAGGCAATAAGCCTTTCTGATCTCTGTTTTCAGTGATTCATGTCATTTGTTAAAAGCTGTGGTACGTTAGCAGTGGGCCTCTTCCCACTCCCTTTGAAGGCATCAGCAAACCCTCACTGGTTTTAATCGGCACTGCCATCAGACCTAGTATGTAATTCACTCCCCTGTTGAAAAGTTTGGCTCTGCAGGGCAGAGTGCTTTACAGGATGCAGAGTCTTTCATCTGTGTACTGGCTTTCTGCTTTCTTGTTTTTTAGAAGTCTTTAGCTGCACCATTTTGGATGTGTTTCTCTTTGTCCCGAAACTCTTTACTGTCTTTTGCAGCTGGGATCTGGGAGGCTCATGCCAGACAAAACTCTCCTCTAATGTCTGTCTTGATGGTCAGGGATGGATGATAAAACTCAGCATTAATCTTAGCATTTATAGCACTTAAAGTTTTTTATTTTTTCCACCCAAATGGTTTAATGAAGATCCAGAGCAGTAAAATATTCATAAAACATCAGGGGACAAGGAAGTAGAAGCTTGTGATCTGATCCTGAGACATTAGTGGTGGGGCAGGGCAGGCAAAATGGCTAGGCCAGCACTTGGGGTGCTGGCTCAGTGATTGAGATCCAGCTTCACTTTCTTATTGCCTGGGAACTTATCCTGCCTGACCTGAAGCAAAGCCCTCTGTCCATAGTCTTTATCTGATGAAGTCAAGTATGTGATCAGTAACACTGAACGCAGTGGCTTTCCTTTTCCAGGTGTTGCAACTTTCCGGTGTCTTGCACCAGATGGAATCTGGGAGCCCCAGGGACCAGATCTCAGCAACTGCTCTTCTCCCTGGATCAACCACATCACTCAGAAGGTAAAACCTTCCACAACCAAGTCTGTGTGCAGTTCTTGTTTGTGGCGAGAAGAGGGAGGAGGAGGTGGTGGGTGGGCATATGAAAATGCCAACTTATTGCAAAAGGAAACTTTCCTCTGCAGGCATCTCCAAGGATTTTCTCCTTCCATGCAGTGCAGGATAAATCCTGTAGCTGAGAAATCTGTACTGAAGAAAGGCAAGCTCAGTATGAAATGTTTGCATTGTGCTACTGACTTTTTGTTCTTTTTTCCCAATTGTAAAAGGACTAGTAGAATAGAAAATAACACTGCAGTAATGTGTTACTTTTTACTCCTAAGTCCCTTGATGAATGTTTTGTAGCACTTCATCATTTATCACTGTTAAAAGTGCATTAACATGTGACAATGGAAGTTCAAGACAAGCAGAGCTTATTTGGTAGCAATATGTTGAACATTTTTGTTATTAATGCACAGTGGTGCTTTCAGCTGATTTCATTACAAACAGAGACCAGATGTGTGTTTACGCCACAGAGTCTGTGGGCTGAATCCTTATTATAGCAATTTGTGTGGATTTATTTGCTCCTTTAGCAGGAGCAAGAAAGTCCCAGTGTTGCAGGCTAGCTGCGCTGCAGCACAGTAGCGGCACTGCACTCCAGGAGCACTTGTGCTCACTGGTGAATAGGTGACCTTACAGATGAGCCCGTTTGTCTTTCTCCTTCCCATCTCCTATCTTAGCTGAGGCTCAACAACCTGTGAATAACTAGCGTTGACACCCCCAGTCAATCCCATCCCACTTTGTCTGTATTTATACCCGTGCCTCCCCAAAACGAGGGAAAGACATAAATTAAGGCAAAGCTACAGTGACACAGAACAGCTGTTAGGAAGCCCCTGGTACTTCCTGGTGCTTTTGTCCCGCACAGGAGAGTGGGCAGCTCTCCTGCCACATGCTCAGGCTAGCTGATTAATAAAGACTGCCTTTGCTGCCATTAGCAGCTGTGCAGTTCTTGTTTTATGACCCACGTACTTATCCTGGAGGGGTTAATATTGCTTACTCCAGTCATAATTCACCCTGGCGGCTGGGAGACCTCTTGCTGCTCAGTGAAGATGGCTAGGCCATTAGCCATTAGCAGAGGGAAATAATAGCCTGCACTGATGAAATTTCCATCAAGGTTAGGCTTACTTTATTTGAAACCACAGCTATCATTTGCGTAACAAATGAGCCCCATTTAATTTGTTATGCGCTTTCAAAGCAGCTAAAATTGAAGAGCCAGGTTTTCAGAGATGCCCAGCCCAGCAGGCCACAACTTGGGACTGGTTTTTTTTTGTTGTTGTTGTTGTTGTTGTTTTTGCGGGGGAGTGGGGTGGAGGAGGAAGAAAGTGTTGTTTTTCCGGAGGAATTTAGCTATGTTCAACTTTGGAAACCTTTCACAAGTTGGTGGGAAGACAAGGGGTGTCTGACAGACTGCTCTGCGTCTAACCTTTTTGTGCCTGAGTGGCTGGGATTCTGAGACCATGTGGCCTAACCACTATGGAACGCTGGATTTCAAATTACTTGTGAAATAGCCAATGGCCACGCGTATCCCTGCGTGAGTGAGGAGCTTTAAATCACAATTGTGCTTAGAGTCAGGTTTCACACTTCCCCGCTATGGGCAGGATACCACTGCCCTGAACGTGCTCCTTTGGTTCTCTAAAGCTGATAAAGGAGCCTTCTTCCTCCAGGGCAAAGCCAGCTCCCCTTTTGGATCCTGTGAGGCCAGCTGGAGGAAGAAGTAAGCCAGCCATGCAATGGAGGTAGGGTATGTCTGCCACCTGCAGCCGAGCTCTCCTTTGTCCCCAGCTCTCAGATCCTCCCTGGTCACCCATCCCACTGCCTCTGTAATCATAGCACTGCATACAAAATGAGTAGAAACACTTAGGCAGTCAAGATTTATACGTACCCACTCTGTCTTCATTCTTGTCTGCTGTATGCCTCAGAAATTCTTACTGCAACCTGCTGGGTCCAAACTGCTCAGGAAGAAGGATGATGGGATTCACTTTCAGCCAAACCGGAATGAATGGCAGGGGAATGCCATACTTGCTTTCATGTATCTATAGTGAAGTAAGGATTGTTACTTGCTTCTTTTCTTTTTCCTGCTGTGCTCAGACTGTACATTGGGTTTTTGCCTGCTTGCATCATAGTATTAGGTTTTACAACTCTCTGTTAGCTTCCATTAGAGTTATTGTGCTTGATGGAAGATCAGAACAAATGTCCGCTTCAGCAATTCATTGCCCCCTTGACATTTACTTTAACTTTATTGTTGGTGCCTACCATGCCCTCGTAACATAGCAGGAGAATAAACTTGCCAGCGCTATTGAATTATGCACTGCTGTGTGGGTTATTTCTAGACTGAAGCAGTAAAAGGAAGCAAAAAGGTCAGCTTTGGATACATTGCATCGTTCTAATCATGAGGTCATACGTTCAGCCTTAGCCTGTTTGTTTTACCTCTTGCTTTCATCAGTACTGGCCTTTGCGCAGTATGTGATATGCCTGAAAATGTCTTTTCCTTACTGCAGCTTTCAGTTGAGGGTGATTCGTGTGGGAGAGAGGCCCCACTAGGCTCAATTTTGAGGCTCTGAAAGAGAGAATAACCTCTCTAGTAGAATAAAAAGTGTTACATCCTCCAGGAGTATCCAGGTGACGGCAAAGTCCTAACGATACCGCAGTGCAATTCTGCATCCAGATTGCTTCTGCCAGTTTGTGTTCAGTGCATTATAGTGTACTTGAAGCAGCAGATGCTGCAGCTGGCAGATTAGTAATGGGATGTTAAATGCAGATTCCTGAAAGTTGTTTGAATATAGTTTCAAATACAGTTTTTCACTGTTCTCTAGATCTGTTGTGCTCTGGAGAGGACAGCCATACACCTCTTTGTTGGACAGCCAGCATTTGTAACGTGTCAGTTATATCCTTAGGTATCATCCAAGAAAAGGAAAAAAGCAAAGTTGAGTGGAACGGCATTTTCTTTTTCAGAAGAAGGGTGGTAGATGTGCTCTGACTGTATTGCATGAATGATCATGTGCATGTTGAAATCTCTACTAGGGAAACAAAATGGCCACGAAGTCTTTGCAGTATTGAAAGCTGTCCTATAGCCCCATGCTAGCAGCTGGTGGTGCCCGATGAAACCTGTCAGATGTTTGTCCCTTCAGAAAATGACATCAGCTCTGTGGTCATTGGAGCTGTGAGCCACTGGTTTAAAAATCCTCATTCAGACTTTCATACCATCCCTTTATATCACTGTTAGCCCCAGGCTGCAGGAAAATATTTTTGCCACTGAAGTTTCGTCACACTTGCTGTCTTCCCCAGCATCTTTTTCCTCTGAATTTTTCTTTCATAAATTGTTCTTTGCAGTTTCCCCCATTTTTATTCTATTGACCTCTTCTACAGTTGATTGCCTCTGAGAAAGGTAGGAATGAAGCAGCAAACATGCTACAGGAGAGTTGTTAGTCTTTCCAAACAAAACTCTATAATTCATAGAGTCATTTCAGTTGCAAGGGACTCTTAAAAGACCATCTGGGAAACAGGGACACCTACAGCTACATCAGGGTGCTCAGAGCCCCATCCAGCCTGACTTTGAGTGTCTCCACCACATCTCTGGGCAACCTATTCCACTGCTTTACGTCTACTATTACAAATTCTCTTCTTTGAGTATACGAAGCAGGCAAGAATTTATGCCCTATCTAACAACTATTACTTCACAGTCATTTCAGTTGTAAGAATAAGAGAGATAGTAATGCAAACTGGGAAAATGTTAGCAAGTGTTACACAGTGCAGTTTCAGGTGTGTCGATGCTCATTTATAAGTCTGGATGGAAACCTGCCAGCATGCTCAAATGGAGGGGGAGCAATTTACAACAGAGACAGAGGAATCTGTTTTGTGTGTTTGGATTTTGACAGGAAAAGCATTCTTTCCTTCAAATTAGCATTCCAAGACGAGATTTAAGCAGTTCGCAAAAAAGCTAAAAATCACCCAGAACAACCAGAAATTAGATTTGATTTGAACAGAGTGCTTTCTTTTATCCCACAATCCACTTTTTGCTGCTTGTTTTTATTTTTTTTTCAAATTCTAATTTTTTAACAGTCTATGCAGGGAAAAAAAAAAAAAGATTCAAGTCAGAAAGAGATGCAGTATTTTTACTTCATTTATTTTTCTTCAGTCTTGCAGCAGAAAACTCAGTTACTTGTGCATTTTTCTTTACTTCATGCCTGCCTCACAGTGAGAACTTCACCCTCTAAGAACCTTGTAGGATTGTTGCCACTTCCTGTGGATGGTGGTGACTGTGTCAAAACTGCATGGAGAACACTGCACAAGGAGCTTTCACATGAAGCTCCCAGAAGAATGAGGGAAGCTGGCATTACCATGTCATATGGCCATCATATTGTGTACTCTTTGCAATATACTCACAGGCAAGATGGAAAAAATGTCTCAGCTCTGTTGTGGGGGCTTGTAGCTGCTGCTTCTGAGTGACACTGAAGAAAGAAGTCTAGAAATAAGTGGTGGTGCCAGGATATAGGTCATTAGTTCCTCAACCAGACACACTCTCCAAAGATGCGTCAGGAAATTTGAGTGCTTGGAATGAGTTTATGACCCAAGACTTGGTAAATGTTGAGTATTAATGTGTCTTTTCTCAGGCCTTTCTTCAATTTTGGAGTTTTTATTTGGTCAAACAAGAATTTTTCAACGTTGTTTTTAGAACTGGTGATCAGTGTAAGATAAAAGGAAAGGAGTCTATTAATGATCAGCCCACGTTGTTTTTGCAGACAGGTAGGAGCAGTGATAACTTGCTGTTCAGTAGAAGAGCCTTGTTCCAAGAAAAAGAACACTCTTGGGCTTGCCTTTGTAGCAGCTGAGCAATTATTTTTGAATAGGCCAGTCTGCAAAGATGCATCCAAGAGAAAAGGTAAACATCAAATGTGAGTAGCAGGTTTTTTTTGAGTAAAAGCACTTGCACTTCTGCAATTTTCTGTAAGGTTTACAAAAACATTGTCTGTCATGATACACGTTAAGCTTCAGGGACAAATTGCAGGAAAATCTTGAAGTTGATTTCTTTACATAAAGGAATTTGATGGAGCTATTCTTTAATGTGCTGGGTACCAACAGAGGAGGTAAAAAATTAGCCTCTATGCTGACACGTGGCTTTCTTCAGCTGCTTAGGAAAACAGGCAGCTATAAGGATACGATCTGGTTTCTATGGCATTTGCTTTGTGTGTAATAAGGAAGAAATAATTCAGTTTTTGAATATATGTTATCATTGCTCTATTGGGAAGAACACCACATTATCTCCTCTATTTGTCTTATCTATGTCATCATATGGTTTAATTCTCCGAAGATGAGCATATGAACATCTTCAGTTAGATCTCATTAAATCAGATGGGCTGTTGCTGTCAAATTGATGGAAGTAAGTTATTCATTTATAACTGAGCTAATTGATTTACTGAGAGGTAGAAGCTCTGCCTGCAGTATTTCCCTAGAATCCTGTTTTTATAATAAGCACCAGAAATTGAGAGAGGAAGATAGATATCTGATTTCTTACTGTTAGAAGATGAAACAATTGGAAATTTCATGTGAAGAACACAGTGGAGTTGGTCATTGAGCCTGACAAAGAAGTGGGAGCTTCATTTAAATGTCATCCTGTGTAACTTCTCTTTATGCCTGACATATTCCCCATGGATATGCATTCCAGATCAGAGTAGTATATAATGAAGAGGGTCAGAAAGTTGCAATAGTACTTCTGTGGTGAATTGCTTATAGAAAGGCCATAGGACCAGTTGCCCTACCCCGAGTCCTTGTGGTACAAGAAGGGAAAGGTGCAGAGGGATAGGAGAGCAATACAGAGCCAGTAAAAAAGTGATAAGCCTTGAATTAAAAAAAAAAAAAAAAAGAAAAAAAAGAACTTCCCAAATAATTATGCAGTGAATTCCACTACAGGTGATTCATTAATTTTATGACTCAATTAGGCAATAAAAATCTTTTAGTAGGAAATACAGCCAAACAGCATACTTGATTTTCCCTTCCGACAGGCCTTTGTTTGAAGCCTTAAGCCTTTTGTTCCTGAGTTAGTATGCTTTTAAGCTAAGAATCACTAGGCTTATTACAGAAGTAGCAGCCATTGTGGTGAGGAGTACATCTCCTGTGTGCAAGTGGTAAGTGTTAAGCTAGTGCCTAATTAATAAATCCATGTAATGGGAATTGACAGTATTTTTTCTCCTGTTATTCTGGGCTGTGTCATCTATTTTTGTTCCTTTTGCAACGAACTTCTTTTGTGTGGGAGTTGTAACAGAAATCACCTATTCCCTATCAAATAATCTTCTGGAATCAGAATCAGCTCTTTCTTGACAGGAGAGTCTATATACACGTTTCCTTCCTGAGAGCATTGCTTTGCGCGGAACTGACTCAGTTACGCCTGTGAGGCTGAGAAGACTGGATTAATGTCAGACTAAGTGCTAAGGGTCAACCTTTTATCCTGCTTTCTCCATTGCAGATGAAGTCAGGAGAGATGGCTGCCAATATTGCCCGAGAGCTTGCAGAGCACACCAGAAACCACTTGTATGCTGGTGACATCACGTACTCCGTGTCTGCCATGGTTCAGCTGGTGAACCTGCTTGATGTGCAGCTCCGAAACCTGACGCCAGGTGGGAAGGACAGTGCTGCACGCAGCTTGAATAAGGTAAGAACAAAGGTCCTGGGGAAGGGACGAGAGGCTGGAGAAAGGTTTGGCTGATCCTGGAGAGCTGTTAGAAATCTCTTTCTGAACGGGTGCCATTTGAAGGCAGTGATTTCTTTCTTAGTAGACAAAAGTACCTGGCAGTTTTTGTTTACAGTGTATTTTATTCTGTTGAAAAATGAAACAGTTGTAAATGCCGAGTGTTCTGTTGGTGCTGGGAAATGTATACCCTTAGATGTGTAGATGGATAAATTCCAGGCACTTTGTCATGGTCTCAGCGCTCATAGCTCAGTATGAGAATAAGTCAAGTGATACCATGGCAATTATTGTGGATTTGTGCCAGTGTGACTGAAACCAGAATTTTGTGTAGCGTTTCCAATACTGAATCTGTCTGAGTAATATAAAACAGAAAATCTGAATATTTAAAACTCAAAAATGCAGAGTCTGATTTTTGATTTTTCATTGTTTAACATCAAAAAATGCTGAATGTGAAGTTCAAATGGGCACTACTATGCATAAACATAAACAAATAAAAGCAAGCAAAAATTTATTTACATTTGAGATACATTTATCAAAGAAACATAGGATGTCAGCATATTTACATCTGAGGTGCTGAAGACAACTTGGTATTAGAGGGCCTTTGAAATGATTGCCTATCATGTAGCCCAGAAATACTTTTCTACATGATGACTCTGTGGTTTCTTTGCCCTCTGCCAGAGTTAAGTGTACTTGCTACATATTAAAGGCGCTAGAAGTTGCCAGTTGTGGGAGAAAATACAGGCTGTGGAGTCTGCAGGAATATATTTAAATGTAGGGTTTCCTTGGCCCAGGGCCCTCTTCATCGCAGAATCTCATGTAAACACATGGGATAAGACTTCCTTGAAATTCAGGCAGTGCACTGTGCAGGCCTGTCATCAGAACAGCAACCAACTGAACCTTGTGGCTACCAGCATACAGCTTTATTGGCCACCTACTTAAAAAAAGATCCCAAATTTTGCTGTTAGCAATGTAGCTGGCTCTGACAATCCTGGCATCCATGTGAGTGTAAAGAGAATTTGATTGTGAGGTTATACAGGGAAAAAACAATCCCAGCTAAGCTTGAAATTTCTTCTGTGTCTTCAAAAGAGACATATTTTTCAGAGAAGTAACATTGTCTTTTTGTTGTAAGATATTACTGTTGACATATTCTCTTTTAAGTGTGAAGGGCTTCAGGATTGTTTAAGATTACAGCTGCGTGGGAACTGAAGTTGTCCTGCGTATCATGTGCTTTGCATGTGCTGTGAATTGGGTTATCCTGATGCTTGTAATTAATGCTGCTTCCAGCTATTTTATAACCGTGTCAGAAATAATTGTATTAACTGTTACATCAGCATAACATTTCTGTTATAATCAAACCATGGTTTTGTTTGAAATTATTGTGATATCTGACAATATGAGGTAAAACCAGCAATTAATGTCGCATACTAACAGGTTTCATGATTGTAGTCTGCTTGCTCTTCTGAATATGCCCTAGCCACACCCAACATTTTGTCACTTCAGCTTTGCAAGCACATATTTTTCATCTTTTAAATCCCACCTCCTGCTGTTCACTCCGATGATACAAAATGGGGCTGTGTCTTGGTGACGGGTGGGAGTAACCAAGGGGACTGACAGGTTCGGTGAGGCAGAGCCACTCAGCTCTGCTGTCACTCCTGTGGTTCCCTTTGCAGGTTTTTCATCCACCATCAGCTTTGCACAAGCAGCTTATACAAATCAATTGCACTCCACATTAAAATTCTGGACCGTGTGGAGTCCTGCAAAACAGCGACGCGAATCAGTGATCCAAATGACAGGTTCGGTAATTTACTTGCTCTCATTCCCCACTTAATTCTTTAGAAGAGCAACTGTTCTGTGTTCATTTAAGAATGCATGAATTTGGCTTGGAAGTAGTATTGGGCAAACAAAAGGCAGCAGAGTTACTGCTCCTTTTTCCCCTTCGCTGATCAAGAGTATTTCCAAAAAAAAAAAAAAGGGAAAAAGACATTTGCAAGGAGTTTTAGTTAGTGTTGTTTGGTCAGAAAGGAGAAATAAAGTGAGCACTAGCCATTGAATATTCTTTCAATCATTAAAGGAAATGTGCTGGGGATTTGCCTTCATGCTCTATCTGAAAGTAGTCACCTGTGCTCTTTTGCTTTTGTCTTTTTTTTTTTGTACAAGCTGATGTACAGTGAATTAAAATAAACTGGCATAATCAGAGTTTTTAAAAGCCATCATCTTTCAGGAGTCACTTTCTTGTCACTAAAAGCTTCATGCTTTCCACTGGATCAGGCTTAATTAAGGTAATAATTGTTGTGTAGCAGACTGGTGAGACCCCCAAGTGGATAGCTCTGTAATTTCCAGCGTGGCTTTCTTTGATCTCCATTTGTCTGTAAAGTCTTCATAGGGCCACGTTTACCCAGGGGAGGATTTCTACTGTTACAAATTGATGAATTAGAAATTGAAATTAGGCATTGCACAATACCTCGGTGTATTTTGTTTGTTTCGGAGCCTCAGAACTCTCAGGGACAAATCTAGCTCTCAGCTGTTCTAATGGGATGGCACTGCCATGAGTTGAGAGCACAAGTCACCCCCTAATCTCCCTGGAGATTCTCCATCTCCATTTTCAACCCAGGCAGATCTGCAAAACACAACCCAGCAAAAACAGTGGCTTTGAGCAGCCAGACTTAGTTGCAGTGTTGCAGAGCAGTCTCATGTTTGCTCATTGTTGCAGACAGCCTGCTAAGTTCCATCGAGATAAATAAGTGCCTGTTTGAATTTCACAACACACTGAAGTGCAGTTATCTGGTAGGAGGCATGCAAGTACATATCAAAGTATAGTCTTAAATGTGGCTCTTATTATAAAGGTGGGATTCTTTATGGAAAAGCTATTCAGCATATGAAGTGTTTAGGCCCAGTGCTTACAAAGGAAAGGACAACTCAATGTGAAAGAGAATTGGAAAGCTTAGCCCTTAAGAAACAGTTTAATCTAAAGAGGAGAAAATGGCCTCAACTGGGAATATTAAATCTGATCCACATTTCATTCTTTTGCAACCTCTTAGGTGGCCCTTTATGCATTCAGAATCTCTGGGCAATGCACTCTCCTGCAGTTCTAGGCGTGACCACAAAGCTGGGCTCTGCCTGGAACCAGAGAATTGTGCAGGCATGTCAGGATGAGTCCCCACCACTATCCTGCATACAGCTTGCTCCATGCTTGCCCAAAGCCTGCTGCAGCTCAGCATGCCATCAGCACTCTCCAACTGCACAGAGCCCACACCTCTCTCGTATAAATAACAATTAGCTCGTCTTTTCAAGCCTTGTTTGACATGGGAATATCATGTGCTTTCCAAGGAAAGGTGGTCTCTCAAGTACCTCCACCTTACTTCTCCCACCGTCTAACAGCTGCTCTTGCAAAGTTGCATGTGTGGGCTTTACTGAAAAAGGACTAACCTGTATTTCTGGATCCCATCCTTCCTGCCTTTCACTGCTGCCTAACTCACATATTTCCTTTGGTTTGGTTTGGTTTTAGGAGCTGTTTAAAAGAGAAACAAGGTTTTTACGTAGGCATTTTCTTCAATTTTTCCCCTTGTTCTGTCACTAACTTGTTTTTTCTATTCCGTCTTTAATCTGCTGTCTTTATGGACTCAGCTTCAGAAAAGGGAGCGCTCTTGCAGGGCCTATGTCCAGGTATTTCTTGTGTTTTTAATACACGTCCAGTTGTTTGACTGAATGACTGTGAAGTGGTTCTTGTCTGTCAATCTGATTTTTACTGTCTTTGTGGCAGCAAGCTTTAAGGTTAAGGTTACAGGATAATATGACTTTCAGTTATTCATTTTCCCTCCACACTTGCCCAGTTCCACAGACTTAAAAAAAAATCTTGGGAGGAAAAAAAAAAAAAAAGTGGGAGAAAATAAAAAGAACTCTGATAAGACCTGTTCAGCCATTGCAGTAAGCAGAACTATATGGATGCATAAAGAATGCTGAAGTCCTGCTCGCAAAGATGTTTCCAAACCAGTTGGGTTTCACTTGCAACATGTTACTCAAATAATGGCTGTATGCATATTCTTGCTTTTCCTTCTTCTCCTCTTGCACTTGCAAATTTAGAAACAATTCAAAATTGCGGCTCTTGGCATAAGGGAGGAGGTAGAATCATAATGAAATTCAGTGTCCTTACAGAGGGATGTAAGAAGGAGGAGAGTGCTGAAAACTAAATATAGGATTAGGAACATAACGTCCCATAAAGTTCACCCAGCTGCAGCCTGAATTTTGCAGGCTTGCATTGTGTTTTACATGAACAAAGTCAAGACCCAGTGTCTTGGAAAGACTGCTTCTAGTCTTTACAAGAGTGAGGTCTTGGCTTATGACATTATTTATCCTGTCACCTAGGCTTTTATAGCATTTGCTCCAGTGACTTTTATATAAAGCTGTTTGTATACTACGGGTGAGTTAATACTGCTTTAAGAAATGTGAATGTTTTACCCCCTAATTTCTGTCTTGTGCTTATGGACTTCAGTGTTGTACTTATGGATGGTTGGTCATTATTCATATGTGTGTGCAAAACAAGTGTGAAAGTGAAACCCACATTTCTGGAAGGGACTGCCTATGCCTGCTCTATTTCTGCAAAGTCAAGCTTCCTAGCCATATTGACTTTATTTTGTGAGTACATGCTTCATTTGGCGTGTGGGATTAGGTGGTTTAGATTTCTAGGGCATTAAATATAACAATGCACCTCTGTGCTGTTAGCCTGTCTGTATTTCCTTTGGATATGGTTGTGCCAGAAAGCCATCTCTCATCTATTTCCTTCCTTATACATTAATGGATAAAGACGAGTTGTGGAATTATACATTTGTGGCTGGTCTGACCTTTCTTAAGATCCCAGAGAAGGCAACTAGAATTTTAAGGAATGTTTGCAATGCATTACTTACTCTCCAGCTAGCTGTCTTGTCCACTGGTGAGAGTGTAAATGTGATTAGGCTGGCTTGACCATGGTTCATACAACCCTGTCGGGGATCTTGGGTACTGCTCAATCTGTAGTTGTCCTTTCCCTGGCTGCACGGGAGCATTCTACAGACTTAATGCATGCTCCTGGTCTTCTTGTCTTCTTTCAAACAGTAGTGTATAATGGACATAATATACTCCACAAAAGTTTGGCATTGATATGTGCACAAACTTAAACTTACCCTTAATTTCAAGGACTCCTTGCCTTTCACTTTGAAAGGCTACTGGTGTGTTTAAACATTAATCATTTGCCTACCACTTTAGTAGACAAAAGCTGATGAAAGCTCATTGCCTGAGCTGTTTAGTATAAATATGGACAAAGCTGGTAAATGTATTGAAAAGGACAGTCTGGTAATGGAGGACTTGAAGAATGAATTGGATGACCTAATTGAACCTTTCGACTCTACTTTGTATTATATGGGGGTAAAATAATGTATCTAGACATATTTTCATACAGTATGTTTCCATTTGCAAACCATGTAGCTAAAGTCACAAAAAAATCTTGTGGGAGAGAGTTCGTCTGTAATAACAACTGGATGTGACTGCACGTATTCCTGTTATATGCCACTTATGCTTCACAGGCAGTGAAATGTCTGAACTGTCAAAATAATTTAAATGGAGAAGTCCTGGACTTTTTGAAGTTAATGGGAGGTGGGAAGTCCCTAGAAATATGTCACCAGTGACATAGAGATTGAGTTTTCAGCCTTTTTGCCGTGATCTCCTTGTGCTAATCCCTTTGTCATGAAGAGTGTCGATGACTGAAACCAACACACGGGGCTGTTGTATGTGTTGAAGTGTAGCTTCAGTCCTCATTAGACAAAGGAAAACACAGTGCAAAGTTTATATGAGAGATGCCCACTAACTGTAAAAATCAGAAGTACAACTGAAAAAAGGTGGATTTGAGAAGATTTAACTTGAGAAGATAATAATTACTAGTATCTGTCTTAATGGTTTATTGGGGCTGACGAACTTGTGGCAGTTGAGTTGTAAAGCCCTCTTGAGCCCATAGTAAATTAATAATTTAAATAAAATGGTAATCTTGTGAGTTAGTCAAAGATTAGACTGTGAGAATGCAGTATCAGATTGTCACCTTATCTTTCTTGGTAATACCATATTTTAAACAAATAATCAATTAGATTTGTCTGTACAGTGCTTCAATATTTCTTGAGTTGCAAGCTCAGGAATTTTCTTTTTACTGAAGACAGAGCTTACAGAAGCCTCTCCTTTAGTGGAAAATGTGGTAAATGCTGTTTTTTCTCTCAAAAAAATAATACCCAATCTAATGGGTGATGTAATAATGCATGTTAATAGAATGACAGGACAGCCGACTGGGGATTTGCCCATCTCAGTGACATTTAAAAAACTTCCAGAGGAGCTTTAAGAGGCTCCTAGACTCCTAGAGAAGGTGTTATTGCTGAGGTGGATGTCCAGTATGCATGGAGCGAGCTTGGAAAGGTGTTCTGTTGGCTAAGGAGCGTTAGGCCAGGTGTCTGACTTTTCGGTGGCTGAGAATGATCTGTGCACAGATTCCTCTTGAAACTGTGTCTCCCTGTGTGATCAAGCCCACCTTTATGCAACACACTGTTCTTGGCACTCTATTTTGGGAAAGGAATGACAAAATCATTGTGCAAGAGAGTGAGTCACAACAGATGACACATTTGATGGCTGTATCCTCATTTGATGACTGGTGTGTGACATAAACTCTGAATTTCTTTCAGAGTTGGTGTTTGTTCATTTTTACAAAGATCTTTCTCCTTACATTGAGGCTTTGGAGTAGTAGAAAACACTCAGCGTTTGTCTTTTGAGGACTGTGAAATTGGAATTGGTGTCAGAGATTTCTTCCATGCTCATCAGCAAGTGACACAAATGTGCTGTTTCTCAGTTTCTCATCCTACAAAGCTGTGGGCACATTCGCAGAATTGCAGAATTGTAAGGGCTGGAAGGGACCTCCAAAGGTCATCAAGTCCAATCTCCCTGCAAAGCAGGCTCCCTACAGCAGGTTGCATAGGTTGGCATCCAGGTGGGTCTTGAATATCTCCAGAGGAGGAGAATCCACACTCTATGGGGTGAATCAACCTCCCTGGGCAGTCTGTTCTAGTGCTCTGTTACCCTTACCATGAAAAAGTTCCTTCACATATTGGTGCAGAACTTCCTGTGCTCAAGTTAATAGCTGTTTCTCTTTGTCCCGTCCCTACAGACAGCTGAAAAGAGGTTGGCCATGTCCTATTGACTCCCACACTTAAGATATTTATAAACATTAATAAGATCCCCTCTCAGTCTTCTTTTCTCAGGGCTGAACAGTTCACTCAGCCTTTCCTCACAGGGGAGATGTTCCAGGCCTTTTATCATCTCTGTGGCCCTCTGCTGGACTTTCTCCCTATCTTTTTTGTACTGAGGAGCCCAGAACTGGATACAGTACTCCGGGCCTGACCAGGGCAGAGTAAAGGAGGAGGATCACCTCCCTTGGCCTGCTGGCCATGCTCCTTTTAATGTACCCCAGGATCCCATTGGCTTTCTTGGCTACCAGGAAATACTTATGGCTCATGGCCAACCTGTCATCCACCAAGATCTCCTGGGTCCTTCTCCACAGAGCTCCTCTCCAGCAGGTCATACCCCAACCTATACTCATGGTTATTCCTTCCCAAGTGCAAGACTCTACACTTGCTCTTGTTAAACTTCATCTGATTTATTGCTGCTCATCTCTCCAGTCTGTCCAGGTCTTGATGAATGGCAGCACAGCCTTCAGGTGTGTCAGCCAATCCTCCCAGCTTTGTATCATCAGCATTCTTACTGAGGGTAGACACTATCTCCTCATCAAGGTCATTGATGAAGATATTGAACAAGACTGGACCCAGCAGCAACCCCTGGGGAGCACCACTAGTTACAGGTCTCCAACCAGACTCTGCCCCACTGATCACAACCCTCTGAACTCAGCCAGTCAGCCAGTTCTCAACAGACCTCACTGTCCAGTCATCTGTCTCACGCTTTCTCAGCTTCATTATCAGGGTGTCATGGGAGACAGTATCAAAAGCCTTGCTGAGGTCAAGGTAGATGACATCCACTGCTCTCCCCCCATCTACACATCTGGTGATGCCATCATAGAAGGCTGTGAGGTTGATCAAGTGCAATTTTCCCTTAGTGAATCCATGCTGACTATTACTGATGACCTTCTTCTCTTTCATTTGCTTAGAGAAGGCATCTAGAACAAGCTGTTCCATCACCTTTGCAGGGACAGATGTGAGGCTGCCTGGCCTGTAGTTTCCCAGATCAAATCAATTCCCCTGGCTTCTGGATACACAGGAAGGATAGTAAAGGAAAGAAAAATATGAACACTTAGTACAGTAAATGAGGCCCTATTAACGTGGGAAAAAAAATAGAAGTTTGCTGTAAGATTTAGTAGGTGGAAACAAGAGCTTAATAAAGGCTCATACCACAGAGACCAACCACGTGGAGTCCTCTCAAGCACAGATGTGCACTTGATTACAGTCTGAGCTCACCTACTTGGTTTTCTTGGATATTTGGGCTGGAGCTTGGGGACATCATGAAACTGATGTCTTTTTCTGCAGTGCCAACCAGCAACCCCTTCCTGTACATAACTGTGTGCTGCATTTGAGAGACATTGCAGAAGTCAAAAACTTCCCAGGAGGTTCCCATTCTTCTTCTTTTTGGTAGAGGTACCACCTGATCCAGAAAGACCACAAACTTCAGATATCATCAGAGCCACAACCAGGCCAGCACTGAGCTCCTGGCAGAGTCAAGGTGACAGATGGCAGGTGGCTACCATCAGAATTGTGCTTGTTCTCTTGGAAGTTTTCTGTATGCTTCATACTTCTAACACAGGCTGTTTGAATTGCTGTACTAAGCAAAAATGAAAGGCTTTCCCCTAAAAAGTTCAAAGGCATTAAGTTTCGAGCTGAGGAAAAGAGGAGATTTTTTTTTTTCTTTGCAAACTTAGTAGCTCTTAGCAGATAAAAGGTGTGTCTGGGACTTTGCCAGTAGTATTTAAAGTGGATTAATTCTGTTTTTCCCACTTCTTGCTTGCTTGTTTGCCCAGCTGGCCTCAACTTCTGTGAAGACTAAACGAAAGAAGCTCTTGAGACAGAGAATAAATTGAATTATGCCACATTTAGTTGTGTTCTTGTTGTGCCTGCAACAAGAAAGACTCTAACCTCCATTTATAAAGAAAGGGGCAAATTAATGAGGATTTTCAAGTTCCTTGTTTGGTCACTTAATTGGCTGTATGACAAAGAGCTCTGCGGTGCGTGTCAAACAACTTTCAGAGTCCTCTAATGATTTGTGCCTCACTCGACTCCTGATGCTATTCTGCACAGCCTGTCAGGAGAGGTATCGTTGTTGAAGTGGCTGGAATAAATTGGTTAGCAGTGTGCATACAATGTAGTATATTAACTATAGCTATGGGGAGTACTTTTAGCAGCTTTTTCAAGGTATCTAGATGTTTGGCTATAAGCATCAAAGTGCTCCGGACTTTCATTTAATGTAATTAAAAGGACATCTGAAAGAAGTGTGACACACAGCAGGGTTCAGCGCTTGGACAGCCCTTTGTAAAAACCCTGTGAACTTAATATACTTCACAGCTTGATAGACCCACACTTGATTTATGTCAGTAAGAGGAAAAATATAAATCCCCACCCTGTGTGTTTCTGCTGCATTGAGCCTGTTAGGGGAGAGGAGGTTCAAAGCAGCAGCCTTTGGTTTGTCACTGGAGTCCAAAATTTTTCATGTGGATATTGGAATGTGGCCATATATTCCTCTACCTACAACTAAGCTTCATATGCAGTAATGCTCTCACATGCAACAGCAAAACTGAAAAAAAATCTAATAGTTTTTGTGTTACTGTATACTCACTTTCTGCTTAAGGCTGAGTCAGCCCTTAAGCCTGGAGGCACAGAAAAAAGTCTCAGTGTGAATTGCTGTAGAGACCAGTGGGAGATGTCCCTTTGATTTGGACCAGTGGGAGAAAAGATGAATCTCGCAGACGCCCCAGGAGTTCCCTTGAAGGCTATGGATATTTCATCAAACAAGCATTTATCGTTTGCAAGTCATTTTCCTTTCTTTCTACATCTTTGCTCACTTCTCCTGTGTGATTATCCTAGCAGTTCCTTGTATGGTCCCACATCCCAAACAGTAGGGCAGCAAATACAGATGATTTATAAATGCAGTTCTCAGCTTATTCTGTAGGGAAGATCTCATTAGATGAAATAGATCGTATGTTATTTCCTTCTTGGCAATCAATTCCTTTTATTTCAGTCCTACTTAAGGCCTTCTGACCTTAAAATAGTCTTCCTCGTATACTAAGCAAAGCAAAGCCATAACCTGTAATTTGTAACCTTCTTTTATTTCTCAGATGTCCTTTTTTTTTTTTCTTTTTTTTTCTTCTGTGCTCTCATTAGGAGATTATTAGTAGTTCAAGGCCAAGATTGCAAACCTTGCATGCCTCGTGCAAGACCATTAATTCCATACTTAAGCGTTTTGTAGATGACCTGATTTTAATAAAGGTCAGTACGTTTATTCTCAGTGCATTGAGTTCCCAGTACCATTGAAATTGAGGCTATTTCCTATAGTTCTTACATTGGCAGCAGAAACAGCTTTTCCCCTGAATCTATGGAATCACTTTAGAAATTCCTCCTTAGTGTCAGAGGAAGATCTCCATTTGCCTTCACCATGAGTAGTAACTGTGGGCTTTGGTTCAGTTCACTGAAACTGATGCCATCGGTTGTCTGTCACCTACTTTGGTAGTTGGTGTAGACTGGTGCCTCTGGGTTAGTTCCGAAGGCATAAGTGAAGATCAGCAGTATGAATGCTAATAAACTAGTTTCTTTTTCAACTTCTTGTTATGGTTAAGCTAGATTCAATTTAAACATGTGCTTATCCATTTCAGTGAATAACAGATGTTTTACGATGACCAAATTGTTTTGGAAAAAGCCTTAGACTGGCTGGGCTTCCCTGTAAGCTGTGGTCTTGTGCTTTGACTATATACTAATTTTAATTTGGAATTATAAGAACAAATGACAGGAAGAAGAACCGTTGGAGAGCAAAGAGCCTTGTCAGACAGATTTGAATACACATTTCAGCTAAGAAACAAGATGTAATATTATTGTTTAGCCAAGACAACATTTTCTTTGTTTTGGGAGCTGAAGAAGTAAGATGTGTGCTTGCTTTTCCCCACATAACAGATGACTGCTTCAGCATGTGCATTTCTTGCTGCAGAGGGATCAGGGTGTCATTTATTTGTCACTTTGAGGCCAAACGTTTCTTGAGCTGGTCCTTTTCAGTGTGATAACCTTGCCGAGGCTGGCTCTCCTTGTGTGCCCAAATACCTGCTTTCATCCAGGTCTTCTTACCTGGCTGTCCATTTAGGCTGCACCAGGTATATTCGGAGTTAATGAGAGTTCCTCTTTTACTGGAGCTTTTTCTGGCCAGAGGCAACAGTTGCAAACTTCCAGCAGAATTTGTCATCAGTGGCATCGGTTGTGCCTTTAACTCAATTACTTTGGAGGTTTGCAAATATTAATATCTTAAAAGGGGGTTTGTTTTAGCACTGTGTGTTTCATTTGAATACAGAGAAAAATCAGCTGTTCTTGAAGGCAGGTAAGCTCTTTTAAAGCACTCCTGGTTTCTAGTAGAGAAAGGGAAAAAGAAGAGCGTAATATTGTGATCACTGAACCATACCTACATTTCAGTACATCTGCTGTCTGAAGTATTTTTCATATTCACTGTGCACCTTAGACCTGAAAGGGTTTCATACTTTTTTTCCTCCACCAATTTACCATAAAACCTCAGGCTGCTATTAAAAAGTGGGATAATAATGTTTTGTGCATGCTTTGAATAAAGATGGTGATGCACTTGTTTTGGAGTAGCACCCAGAGGCATCAGACAGGACCAGAACTTCAGACAAAGCACCGCAGTCTAAGGCTGTAACTTTGTGGTTGCTCTCTGTGGCCTTAGCACCACTGTTCTAAGAAAGCATTAGAAGGCTTTTCTCAGCAAACTATGCCAACAAGCAGCTTTTGCACAGGGGCAATTTTACAAGCAGTGTTTGTTTCATGCATCAGTTCTGACTTTAGTATATCAGTGCAAAGCACAGCTTTGTTGACGTAGCTCCTTCTGTACTAATTTTTGAAAGTGCATTGCATCAAACATTCCCTTCAGGTCAAGGAAGACAAGTGTTAGCAGTGTGAGATTGGGCTTTAAAAGTTATAAAATGCATTTCTTTTAATTAGAGATGTCTTTGCAAAAGTGGTGCTTTAATGCCAGAGCTGCTATAGGAGTTGAGGCCTTGATATAAGTTACGTGCAAAATAATTTATAGTTCATTTTCAGTCTGTTCTTAAGGAGGTGCTGTATTACAAAGAAGGATGAACTGTGAATTTGAAAATTACTCTGCAGAGGGACTCAGCCAGTATTCCCTGAGGGGCCTGCTGGTATTCATTTGGCATAAAGAGGTATTTTCTCACATACCTTTGAAAACGTGCTCTAACAACCAGTTCATTGGTGTCTTGTTTTTTTTGTTTCCTCTGTTGGCTGCTCAGCAAGAGGACAAAGAGAACTATAAAGGTTTAGAACAGAGCACCCTTAGGACTTGACTGGAAGAGGGCTGCTGTTCTTCTAAGGTTATGGTTGCTGTGCTTAAACAACATGGCACAATGAGCTCCAGTCCTAAATTTGACAACGAGATTAGTAGGACTAACATCTTTAGGTGATTTCCAGGTTCAATTCCCATGTAAAGACAGATTTTACATTACAGAATCTATTTTTGTCAAAGGGTAATGCTTTGGGGTTTGATATGATGAGAGATAAGCCAATGGGTGTGGTATCACTGAGTATATCCTCCCTCCTAGGTTTAAATTGTGTGTCACATAGTCATGTATTTTGGCCAAGTATTTCTAGAGGGGCAGGACATAAAAATAGGTGGAAAAGCAAACTTTAGTTTTACAGGATGAATCAGCTGTCACAAAGGAAATGAGTGGGATATACGTGATCCCCTTTAGGAATGCATAGTTACTGAAGACTCTTATTTACCTTTCGACAATACTTCTTTTAATGCTGTTTTATAAGTGTTTGAGAAGGAAGTTTTACATTTTGTTTCTGTTTTGTCACCTCAAGACAAAATTGAAAAATCACGAGCCCTAAGTGCTTGTTTGGGGGGAAAAAAAATTCCCTCTGCTGTTTATAACATTTATTTATGTTGAAATTACACTCTTTGGTGCTATATAACTAATAATAAAAGAGTTCTCCACCATGGATTTTGTCTTCTATACTTGATTTGTCCAATTGCAGTCACGTTGGAGATAGTGTATTAGACGCATTCGACCTTTCATCTGACCCAGGATGCTTGTTCTTCACAAGTTTGTGTTTAGGGAGTTTAGTATTTAACATATAGGTAGCCTGAAATCTTAGCATAGAGCCACACCTACACATCCCAGGATAAAAAGACGGATGGAAAGTCTTCTTTCCTGTCTCCATTCTGCAGTGCTCTTCTTCCTGCATTTGTTCACACTTCTCAAGGTCTCCCTCAGTGTAATTTCTGTTGCTTTTATACTTCTCCCTGGGTGTGTGCATACTTGTGCTCTTCATTCTTTGAACCCCAGCAACCTTGGCATTGGGTTTTGTGTTTTTTTTTCCCTGGAGGGGAAATTGACATATACTGCAGCCCATACTTTTGTTTTGCCTGAAGCTCACAAGTATGCCATGGTTCCCTCGAAAGTTGCTCACCCTGTTGAGCTGTGTTTGGAAGAGAAGAAAACTAGAGCAGCAGAAAAGCTTTAGAATGGGAAAGAGGCAAGGTCTTCAGTGAGGTAGATGTGCAGAACTAGATCAGAACTTCCTTAGCTCCCTTTGAAAATCCCCACCTTCATCAAGGTCACCAAGAATCTCAGGTAACACTTATCAAGTCATCCGCTCCCAGGAGCACCTATCTCATGCCTTCTTTATTTCAAAGGTCCTTTGTCAGGGCTAATCCTGCTTGTATCTGAGGGGCTTTACTGGGAGACTGGCACTGTTGCTTCTTTGCTAGAGCTTCATCAGTTCACAAAGTCGTTGAATCTGGTGGCAAATCAACCTAAATCTCAGCAAAATGCAAAGACGCAGGCCAGTCTGTGTCCCATGTGCCTGTTTTCCCACAGTTCCCTTTCTCCTATTCAACTTTTCCCAGTTGGCATCTGTTTCTCAAGAGACACTGTTGCTTTAACAGCTGTTTTGTTTCATTTAAACACCTACCTCAGCTCCTGTCCAAAATGCAAACATTTCATTAGCACCTCATCTCCTTGGCTTCAGCCCACAGCACTCAGCCATAATGAAGTGCTGCACTCAGAAATATAATGTGGGGAGCACTTGATTAATGCACTGAGGCAGGTGAGGGGATTGACCCTATGGGAAAAGCAATGGACTAAATTCATCTTGGATGTATTGCCAATGATGACAGTCTACCAACTTGCTCAGATATGTGTTAGGGACCTGAACGGAAGTCCTTGGAAATCCTTCTGGAGGTTTAGAGTCAGGCCCTGGATCCAGGGTGACATGAAGTGGCTACTTTCAGGCTTGTCACTTGAAGATGCTACTTGGATGGAGAGCACAAAACACTGTGCACATAAGTGAGAAGGTGGCACATAAGGCCTATGTGAGGTTCTCTGTCAGGCTTTGTATGCACACATAATTTGTTAAAAAAAAAAAATTATATATATATTACTTTTCTGAGGAAAAATCTTTGCAGCTTGTGTTTCACTATAACAGAAATATCGTGGCATCTGTTTCACGTTTAGACAAATAGACATAACCTTTCCATCCAGAGCCAGAAGCTAGATCTGCTGCAATGACTATTCCCACCATTCAGATATTGATAAAAGTATCTAGCATGTTGTTTTAATAGAGATTTAAAAACAACATTAGTAGCTGAGCTGAATGGATGTAAGGTAAATTGTAGCCTGCATGGTAACATTGAAAGGGGAGAAAAATCCTAATATTCTGCTTTCCAGGAATATATAAGATCTTTGCAAGAAAAGACCATGTTGTGTAGAACCTGTGCAGCAAAATAGCCAAGGTTTTTGCTCACTGTGAAAGAGTAACACCTTCTTTCTGTCTGCAAAGAGATAAGCTACTTTAGTAAACCACAGAATTTTATGAAGAGCTGCAGCAATCAGGCTTCAAGATTTTAAAACACCAGAAAAGCATGCTGAATTGCTATGGATTTTTAGTATTTCTTTAAATTAAAGTTAACCATCTTTTCCTGTATACATACCGCATTTGTTAAGATGATTTTTAGACTATTCAAGAATATGTGTTTAATAGTCAATTTAAGAAATTGATTTATGGCTAATAAGTTGTACTTAATAGCAAATGGGGAAGGGATCCCAGTCTTGCACTGTAAAGGCTTCACAGCAAAAATTTTTTTGCAGTAGTGATAGAGGAAGAGATTTTCAGCCATTTCAGTTTGCTTCAGTGGTGGAAGCATTGGCTGTTCTATCCTTTGGAAACCAAGCTATGAGGCTCAGGAAAAATGCCTCTTAACCAAGGCAGTAGCTCCAGGTAGGGGAAGATCTACTTAAGGTAAAGGAGGAATTTGGCATAAGAACAAATGAATTATTTTGTCATGAATTAAATTGGAAAGTATGGGCTTTTTAGTGTCAGAGTAGCCCAATTCTGGCTCAGTCTTCCAATAGGAGCTGCAGTCGTATGAGAAACTTTTAAACCTGAAGGATGTTTAGGATGAAGATGCTCATGACATTGTCTCCGTTAATTGTCTTTTCTGGAATCAAAAGCACTAGGAGTGGCAGGCTCAGCTGCCTTCACTTTTCTGTGGACATTGCGGTAGCTGAATCTTCCTGAAGGTCACCTGCATACAACAATAAAATTTTATTCTGGTTCAGTGTGATTTTATTCTTCCTCTGCACATTTGTATCTGACCATGACTGGTGAAGGGGAGTCAGGTTGCCCTAAATTCACAGTGCCTTGTGTTGCCATTGTTACTCTCTTCCTTAGGGTTCTGCTAGAGAGCAAGCCATGCTGCATCCTCTCTCTATTCATACATCATCTTGAGGGTGGGTTTAGAGACAGTCAGGAGTAAAAACTGAAGTGTTTCCATGAAAGTGACCCACGGAGTATCCTTTAGGCTTGCAGCATGTAGAAAGCCCACAGGACTGTCTGTCTTGAAAAACACTACTATGGGTTTGATGCCTATGTTTGATGCCTGATGTTTTCAGCCTGCAGAAAATTAAGAGTGGCAGCTTCATCTTAAAGGGAAGGTTGGTTTTTGCAGTCAGTGATAGCTGGCAGTGGAAATGTTTCTTTGTGGGGCAG
This sequence comes from Lagopus leucura, assembly GCF_019238085.1. Classification (NCBI taxonomy): domain Eukaryota; kingdom Metazoa; phylum Chordata; class Aves; order Galliformes; family Phasianidae; genus Lagopus; species Lagopus leucura. Next base: position 28,018,808 of record NW_024962264.1, read on the forward strand.
GCCTGCCGGATGGCTGACTCTTTCCCAAATTGAGACATTTGAAATGGAGTGTCTTATCTACATCTCTATGGGCACCTGCTTGTTCTCTGGATGAAGGGATGTAACTTAACTGTTTCTGTGTCTCAGTGCCTGTTAGAGATTATGTGGTGGGAAACGCTCTGGAAAGAGCGTAGCCATTGCAGATGGATACTAGAGAACTTCCGTGAGTGTCCCAGCCTGGCTTCTGAATCTTATTGCACAGATAGCAGCAACTTACTTCACAGATAGCTTTTGAAGTATATTTTCCTGCATGTTTCTTTAGGGATTTCCACATCCCCCTTCCACCGTCCCTGACTCTTAATTCCTTCTTAATCTGAGCTGATGGTCATGGAAGCTGAAAATCAAGTAAAATCAAGATTTCCTCCCACTCTCATCTAATGCAGTAAATGATGACTAGCTTCACTGTAGGCTGCACCAGTGGGTGGGGAATGACATTCTGTCCTGTCCCTATGTGTGTTGAGAAGAAAACTGGGCGTATGTCAGAGGTTTCAGAGGTGCACTAGGTTTGCTCAAGCCGTTTCTTACTCAGTTCCTCTCCTTTGCAGGCCATGGTGGAAACGGTGAACAACCTCCTGCAGCCGCAGGCTCTGAATGCCTGGAGGGACCTGAATGCAAGTGAACAGCAACGTGCAGCCACCAAATTGCTTGACACTGTGGAGGACAGTGCCTTCGTGCTGGCTGATAACCTGCTGAAGACTGACATTGTCCGTGAAAACACCGACAATATCCGTAAGAGAATGAGCCCATAGATACTGGGAGCACCAGAGGGAGAGTAAGGGTTGTGAATCCTGACTTCAGTCTTGGCTCTACATTAACTGGAGAGCAGTGTTGAAAGTGTCTTGGCCATTGGTGTGAAGAACTTAGAAGTCTTTCCAAAAGAGCCTAAGGGAATAAGATAGCTCCCTGTCCTTGAAATCCCATGGGAAAAGAGAACCTAAACTGCCTTTATTACTCCTGGCTTCAAGTGCAAAATCTGTGCTAGCACACTGAGAGTATTGTTTCACAGGGAGATGGTTCATCAAAATGCAATTGTGTTTCATTTCATACGAATTTGTGTCTTTATTTGGCTGATTGTTGATTTTAATTAAAAAACAAGCATGATGGAAAGCACAGAATTCCCACTGTGCATATGTAAAATGAGAACAACTCTTCTTTCTTTTTCTTTGAATACAGATCCCAAGAACTGATAACATTTACAGAAAGTACCAATTGCCAGTGGCAAAGAACTAGCATTTTCAGATTTTCATTTTAACCATTGTCCTTAATATCCTGACGTTCTTCTTTACAAGAACTAGTTGTCTTTTGTCTTCCACAGAGAACTGGATTTATTTTATTTTTTATTTTTTATTTTTTATTTTTTATTTTTTATTTTTTAATTAAATCTGAAACTTCTTCAGGGCAAAGATTTAGAAAGAAAGAGTCTAGTGTGAAACCTTGTCACTTGATTCCTCTACTTTCAGATGGTCTGGAACACCATTTTTTAAATTTCAAGTATTGTGTAGGTAATTATTTTCATTAGTGACTTTTCTTTCTGTTGGTCTCTCTTGCAAACAGAGCTGGAAGTTGCAAGACTAAGCACAGATGGTAATCTGGAAGATCTGAAGTTTCCCCAGAACACGGGCCATGGGAGTGCCATTCAACTTTCGGCAAATACCTTGAAACAAAATGGTCGGAATGGTAGGTACAGCACCTCTGGCCATGCTGGCCTTCTAAATCAGTTGTGCTTCAGGCATTGTTTGTGAATGGCTTGCAATTATTGTTTTGTTTTTAACCAGTTATAAGTTTAGTATTAATCACTGTTATTATTTACGTTAAAGCCCTTGACTGAAGGCTACATTGGTTCACAAAGAATGTATTATGTTACCAAGTGACTGACAGCCTTCAAAAGCATCATATAGTGGTAGAAATACACCAGATCCCTACACGACGTGTTTGTTGGGGCACAGTGCTGCATCCAGAGAAGTACTTTTAACTACTGTTATTTGCCGTGGAAGCCTTCCTTCCCATGGAATAAGAGCCTTGTGTGAGTAACCTGCTTCACACTTGGGCACAGTGCAGGTTTCTGAAAGGAAAGGAAAGAAACAATAGCAGCAAATCTTAATAATGTGTCAACATGGTAGAAAATCTTGATTAACTGTTAAGAGTTTGCATCTTTAGTGCCTTTCTCTCTGAAGGTTTTGAACCTACTAATATACCATAAATTTAAGATGATACTGAGTATGAATAGTCTTCAAGCTGTGTGGTTATTTATTTCCAGATCAGAAATTTGAGCAGATACATTTGTTGATCTCTCCAGCCTCGCTATAGGCCAACTTTAAACTGCCATGCTTTCTACTGATGGGACTGACATGGTCCTGTTTATGAGTTCCTTTAAAGTTTATACTTCATTCAGTCACTTTACTGCTCTGCAAGGAAGGAGTGTGTATTTTGCAATGGTGTTTTTTCAAGATTAAGCTGTATGTAGGGGAAAAGCACTCTATTGCAGAGTTTGATCACTACACAGAGTAATAGGACAGCATTACAGCCGAACTAGATGCATTAAAACTGCCAAAATTTCAGACAATTGCTGAGACAAAAATTTGATTCAGTGGCTCAGAAAGAGAGCTTTGCCATTGGCTTCCTTGATGGGTTTTGATACTTTTAAATGCAGGGTTTAAAGAACAGTTTCTTTTAGAGTTGGTGTAAAACCCAAGATGAGCAGCAAAATTCCAGTGGGATAGGCATTTCACCAGTGAGCTTTGGAGAAGATTTGTGGAGAAAGAGAATTGTGTTGGCAGAAGGAAGGAAAAGTCTTTATTTCTAAGCATATCATTTGAGTTCTGGTCAAATTGAGAGAGCCCCATCAATTTTTATCAGCTTGGCATTCACCTAGAGGTTTCCAAACAGCTATGAAAGAAATGATCGTAGAAAAATTAAGCTTGGGAGGGACCTTTTTAGTCATCAGTGCTTCACCTTCTGCAGAAGCTGAAGTGAAACAATAAATATTCCCCACAACTAATATTTATAAGACAAACTAATCACATTTGGTTCTTATTTGAAGTCTGTGAATTAAAACAGGAAGCGAACAGGATGATCTCAGCTAAAAAAAACAAAACAAAACAAAACAAAAAAAAAAGTTGACTGGTAGTGTAGTGCAGGTTCCCTAGTGGTGGGTACTTATGGAAAGAGGATTATATGATTGACAAATTTCTGCTGTTTTTGTTTTGCTCTTCATATGAGATTGGAATTGTACTGGAAAGTTTTGGATTTCCTCTCCCATAATTGACCTCACACTTCTCTGAGGTAGTCCTGATTTATTAATGGGGGTTGTGTTGGACTAAATTATAGTTTTACACTGCAACTCTATGGCAGGCCAGAATGAAATATGTTTCCCAAGTGTTGCCTGGAGAATAGTGTTAAGTCAGGTGGGAAATGTGTCGCCTGGCCTCTTTTCTCTGGAGTCAGTTTTTCTACTGATTCCAAAAATAAGCTCACCTTTGCTGTCCGTCTACTCCAGTGTGTTTGCTTAAAAGAGTTTGTTTTGCAGTGGCAGCTCTTGCCTTTTCATCCTTGGACCAGTCAGTGTATTTCATGATGCTCACTGGTATAGGCAGGAGAAGGTGAATTTTTCATACGCCACATCTTGACTCATTCATGCTTTCTCCCCCCCCAAAAAATTTAAGTTCATTCAGAGAAGAAATTTGTCATCAAAAGTGAAAGCCAGTGCACTGAGCTAGATGTCTAACTTCACACTGCTCTCCTAGGTGAAATCAGGGTAGCTTTCGTGCTGTACAACAACTTGGGCACCTATCTCTCCACGGAGAATGCTAGCATGAAATTAGGAACTGAAGCGATGTCTACTAATCACTCCGTCATCGTCAACTCCCCTGTCATCACGGCAGCAATAAACAAAGAGTTCAGCAATAAGGTTTACCTAGCTGATCCCGTGGTCTTTACTGTCAAGCATATTAAGGTGAGCAAGTTTGAAAACCTTTTTTTTTTTCTTTAAATTCTGTCTCTATTATAAAGTGCCACAAAAGTTTGGTGATCTGAGGCCCCCAGCAGTCCTTGATTAGATTTTGAATTACGCATTTGTTCCTCTGCGCTTTGAGTTGTTTATGGGGAATATCTCTTTTGTATTGCATTAATAAAAGTAAAGAAAGTCTCCTTTGAGCTGATGTCCATTGCTCAGTTGCTGACATACGTCATTCTGTAATTAAAAACCAACAATATATTAGAATGGGCCATAATATTATTTTATCATGGTGGCAGGGGATATTAGAGGGAAGTGGAATTACAGTGAAAAAGGACAGCCAGCACTCCTGTTAGCCAAGCACAGTCATTGCTAAAGTTGATTGCTTAAAGCAATTAATTTCTCCGCTCTGCAATGCAAATGAAGCAATCTGGTTTTGAAGAGCTGAATTTAGTCTATGTCTGAAATTAATCAAGAACAAAGAACTAGGTTTGTATTAGCAATGAGAGCAGCAACAACCTAACTTTCTCTGATGCTGACAAGTAATACTCGACTTCGAAGTCATTGTTGATTGTTTATCTAAAATTAAAGAGTAAGAGTTACAAAGTGCCTCTGGGGGGAAAAAAAAAAAAGGAAAGGTAATGTGTTTAGAAATCTCTGAAACCCTATCATTTTACTGCATTTGCTCATTGCTTCCCTGCAGCAGTCAGAAGAAAATTTCAATCCAAACTGTTCATTCTGGAGCTATACTAAGCGTACCATGACAGGGTATTGGTCCACCCAAGGATGTCGCCTCCTGACAACTAACAAGACGCACACCACATGCTCCTGCAATCACCTAACCAACTTTGCAGTCCTGATGGCACATGTGGAAGTTAAGGTAAGCTTCGCAAATTCACAGGCTGCCAATGCACTGAACAGTTGCCAATATAACAACATGTTGTTACTGCAAAAGGCAGCTGAACAGGGAAATTGCTGTGTCACAGTAACTCTAATGGTAGAAACTATCCCGTGTAAATCTTCTTTCTGCTATGGAGTGAAAAAGTAGACAGTCACACCTGTGCAAAGACTGCACTGATCTCCTGGCATGGGCAGTTCAGAACTGCAGATGACTGGTGGACAAAACTGGCCATTGATTCCACACATCCTTTGCATAACTGGTCCATAACATATCCTGGCTCGATCCTTGCTCTCAGGGTCCTAGCTGTACCAGCAGGGAGCAGCAAGCACCTGCATGGTGGAACAGGAGCAAGCAAAGACTGCCTTGTTGGGTGTGAGTTGAGTGCCTTGCTTGCAGCAGCTGGAAATACATTGCACATATCTGTGAGGTGTATGTGTAGAATCAAAACTCTTTTCCAGCCACCAACTATGGGAGAAAGATACATTATTTATGTCTCACAATGTGACAGCAAGCTACACATTAAAAAAAAAAAAACAACTCATTATATCATCCTGTCTTGATTTTGTATCCCCTAAGGTTGGTACATACCAGTTAGTTCCTTTGCCTGCACCACCTTCTTGGTGTAATGCTGCTTTCTCGTATGAGTAACCCCATTGTAGCTAATGAATTTGTTCCTGAAAGTAAACATTCCTCATGGTGGTAGTGGGGAGAGGAGTGCACATTTGGGATATTTTTCAAGAATGAGACAATGTTTGAGTTATCTTTCATTTCCTGAGCTGTCTTTTCTGTCATTAGTTGAAAACAGTTCCACTTGCTGTAGAAAGGAGGCCCTGATTCCTGAAGGACTTTGGCCTTGTGATTTTCTCTGTTGCACTGTCTCCATTTTGTGTGCCTTGCACTGCAGATAAATTGACCATTCTGAGCTAGATCCTTCTGTTTGGGCAGACCATTTCAGTCACTTCTATGGCTGCATTACCACAAAAGCTGTTATGGTTATAAAATACCTTTTCTTAAATAGTCTGCGGCTATCATTCCTTTGTATACATTTGTTTCACTTAGTAATCTGAAGAGGAATTTGAAGAGCTAAAATAAAGTATATATTAAAGTACTGTCATGCATGACCAATGCTCAACAAAAAAGAAATGAGAACCTGGCAGCTCATTTGCCACAACAGCTGGGTCCAGCTGAGAGGAACAGGATAGATTTGCTGCTGCAGGATTATGGATCTTTTGTATTCTGTAGGAATCACTACCAGTCAAGGAGCTGTGTCATTAAATGGCTATGGCATTATCCTAGGAGTTGTCCAAATAAATGGTCAATTCAGAGCGTGTGTTTACAGGTTAACAGTATTCTGCAGTCTTAGAATGTTTTTGCCAGTTTCTCATAATTGCTTGAATATTCACAAGAAATGTACTTTTGGCTGCTTATCACCTGCCTGGAGTTAACAGATATACCTGAGTCACTGAAGTCAGAGGCTGCACCTGGGAAATGCAGATAGCTTTCCACTCCACTGATGTGAATGAGCATGATCTGCATGGTGCAGATACAGGTTAGCACTGAACAAGCCTCTTCTCAAACTGCAGCTAGGTCAGCCTTGTCTGCATGGCATTTCACATAAACCTCATTAGACTATTAGCACTGGTGTTATCTCATCTTGCAGAAAAAGAAGGCAAGACCCTTGCTTGCCCATGCTCAACCAACAGGTTGGAAAGACCTGCAGCTGGAAGCTTCCTGAGTGCAAAGGCAGTGTGCTATCTGCCTGTGGATGCTTCTGGATGTTTGCTCTCAAGACTTTCGGGTCATGTTTTATAGCTTGGCTGCAGCCAAAGTGTCAGTGCTCTAACATCAAAATTGGCTTCACTTTGCTGATTCTGATGCAACTGGACAGCTTCCTGGCATGTTTCTTTTAGTGATCATGCCAGTCTGAGGGTGAGGGCAGGTGGGTATCCTGCAAACATCTGCAACTCTTCTCTCTAGCTGCTTGTCACCTTGCTCTTCCTTGTCCAACCATATTCCTCTGGTCTGCTGGTGGAAACTGGCCATCTGGCTATCTCAGTGCAAATGTAGGAAAATGTGTCACATTTCTTATCCTGCTGCAATGAGTTTTAAAAACTTTCTAGCTGAAAACCTGATGCTTTGGAGAGGTAGTGGTTTAAAAATAAATGGGAATTGTTTGCATCCATTCACTTACAGCCATTTCTTGCAGATATGCTCTATTATCTTTTTGTTGTCTTGCATCTTGTACAAAAAGGCAGTTTGTGCATCTGAATTCTTTCAGTTGTCTTTGAGCTAGGGCAGTCCCTGGGGAAAGGATGCTGTGTGCTTATGCAGGACCTCTCACAGTGGTGTTGGGGACAATGGACTAGCATCTCTACATTGAACTGTCCTAAGCACTATTAATGATATTCTGACATTTTTGCCACATTAACAGTTTTCTCCTGTAATTAGTATCTGTGATTTACTGAGTTAAGGTTGGTGTATTTTTGGAAGCATGAGGAGCTTCCTTTGCTGTAATGAGTATCCTCAACACCCTACCTAATGAGACTGAACACTGCGCGTTGTGGAAGATGGACATCTGAGTCCTGCTCCTTAATCAAAAGCCAGCACCAATCTGACAAGTGTCACTTCTGCTCATGAATGATTTCCTTCCCTGGTTGCATGGCAAAAGAGCGTGTTCTGCAGAGGAGACCTTGGTGGCTGCTCTGGGAGTTATGGACTGGGATTTAATTATTAGCAGAGCGTATGTGGCAAGGCGGAGCTCGGAGGTAGCACCCCTGAGCAAATGATTGATGGCCATGTGGCTCTCAACTCGAAACAGCAATATGTCTTTGTCCAAAGGAGCAGAAAATGTCATTGACTGACCACGGGCGTCAGGGATTTATTGGTGTGCTTCAAGAGGAGCTGCTGGGATCAGTTCCAGTCTTAATAGAACTCCCAATTAAGAAGAGGAGACTTTACTTTGAAGATACCTTCTGACTTAAAATTAGTCGGGCCCAGAGTTGTTTATGTGCCTAAACTGAAAGCCTCCCTTTATTTACATAGGGATTTGGGCATACTTGGAAGCTTCCCTCGAAGTGACTTTGGGCTACAGTGCATGGTGGCTGTGGAAGAAGGCATGTCTAGAAAAATCCTGCCCTAGATATTCTTTTCCAGGGCTGGGACAAATGTATTTAAGTATGGTAAACAGCAGTGCCCAAACCCAAGAGCTTGCAATGCATGCAGGGAGGACTTAGAACTGCTGGGAAGAGCCATGTGCGTGTACCTGTTGGTGCATCCTCCCAGTGAGGGTTGACCTTCAGTACCCACAGTGGTCCAAATTACCCTTCTGGACAATTTTTCAGGGAAAATGAGAACCTCTCGTTGAATAGAAAATTTAAGACTTGGAAGCAAATCACTCTTTTCATCAGCTGGGAAGTACATTTGGCCTTTGTTATTGCAGTCTTGTGGATATTTTGTTAAATCATGAAGTACGTTTAATGTAGATGAGGTCTGTGTTAAATGTCTATCTATTGTTTGTATCAGTGAAATGATCATTATGGCCCTTAAATTCTATAAAAACATTGTAGTGCTCATGCCAGGAGAGGAAAGACAGTAGTTAAATAAGTCATTCTTCCTATGTAATTGCTGCATGTTTTTTCTTCAAAATGCTTTTCACATAAACTTGTGTTTTGCATCATAATAATTATAGCAGTTGCATCTTTAATGTACCACGGGAAAATATGCAGCCAGAAAACAAGTTCAGTGCTAGTGGAAAAATGCAATCAAAAGAAACCACCCAAAACAGAATAAGCAAGGGTACCTCAGGGTAAATAAATTTTGCTTATCAGTGTGTAGTGAGTGCCAGAGCTTACTCTTCTTTAAGTATATAAATAACTGAAGAGGAAGGAAAAGGGCAAAAAATAAAGGTGTTTTAACAGTAGCAATTAGTCTGTAGCTTTCAGATGTTATTCTGTATGACACATTACATCATGCTAATTATTTGGGGAATGAAACTATAAAGCAAGACAAGGAGAGAAAGGAATAAAAATATATGAAATCTAAATAGAATGCAGTGGTCTATTGCCTAAAGCAATGCAGCCATTTCAGATATAAAGAGCAAGCTGAAGTTATTGCAGTGCTGGCTTAACTGTATATTAGCACTTGTGGGATTAAGCAGCAATGAATGAAAGCAGAAGTGGGTGCAGGATCTCAAAAACACTTAACTACAGAATTAAATTACTGGAACTAATATGTGATGAATTTTGCAAGACAAATCATTCTGTACCATTAAAAGAGTTCTCAGAAAGAAGTATATTACACATTGCAAAAGGTAACTTATTGTAATGTTATTAAATAAGAACTGTTTTAATTAAACAGAAAAGTTATTGAATCTACTTGTCTTCAGTGGGATTTTAAAATTCAAAATACAGCTGTATTTGAGCTTGTGTTATGAAATGGAATCTGTGATACTAATGAACTTCAGGAATAAGGGGATGTAAAATGCACATCTGGTTATATATTGCATGCTTCTGCTGTTATGAATGTCTTACCTGCAAAATGCTGTTAACATTTGTGTAGCCTCCCCTAGAAAACTACACAAGCCCTGTTGGTAAGAAAATCTATCATAGTCTCTGACTGACCTATCATGAATCACAGAAATTACCTATAGGAAGCCTATTAGGTCAAGTAATCTGTGCCTACAGGGTCAATTCAGAGCGGTATATCTGGCAGTAATCCTTGAGCTTTTTGTCTAGGTGGACTGTAAATCACTGCAACAAGTTGCTTGAGTTCCCAACTCTTGGTTTGACACACACCATTTTGAAGTGAGCTGTAGCTCAGTCTTAATATTCCTTGTTCTGCCATCACTTCTTGCTGGTCTGCATCTGTGCATTCCCTGAACTGCTGGCCCAGATGTGCTCAGGTAACAACTTCAGAGTGTTCAGCCTGAAAAAAAAGTTAGAGCCTGCCTTCAAAAAGATTGAGACCGAATGCTGGAAGCTGCAGCATATTTAGTTTTGTTTCTTAGTTCTCTGCTTACAGATGCCAGAAATTTGAAAGCACAGCAACTCATTAGCCATAGCTTCTTTTTCCCCGTCCAGTTCAGTGGGTATTTATTTACTTAATATCGACAGCAACTCATTAGCCATAGCTTCTTTTCCGTTCCCAGTTCAGTGGGTATTTATTTACTTAATATCATCCTTCTTGGTTCTCTGGTCCATGAGCTGTGACTAGATCCATGGTAAGAAACTCTGCCACAGATTGGGAACAGCATCACCCTGCAGGATTTCTTGATCCTCTACCCTAAAATTTAGGATGGAAATAGTTCTCATTCGCAAACACTGTGCCTTGTCCTGTTTATTGCCATCCCCTTCCTTTCTCGCTAAGAGTAATGTTTAAAGCAAGCTCCTCCTTGATTGGATTTTCGACTTTTAAACACATTATTCATACGTGGACATCTATTTGGTCCTTATGTCTCTGTGCCCATTTTGTCCTACCTCCCCTAAATAAAGTCCTTAAACCGGGGAGACTGTAGTTGCCTTGATCATATTTTTTCAGAGTTGCTGTGTATCTCAACCATTTGGATTGCCTCTTTGACATCCAGTTTAAATCTCATTTTTGAAAGAGATGAATAGAATGAAGAAAGAGAGGAAAAGGTTATGCTTTGGCTCTTTAAAGAATAAGCAGGGGCAAAGGGGAATGAGATGCCTCATAGCTTGTGCTGTTCCTTATCTTGCAAGGTAGCTGTATGTATGAGGACTGAAGGGAAGGTTATGGTATGGTGTAGCCCTATCCCTGCTCTCCTGGAACTGGGCTGGGTAAGGCCATCAGTGTGACAGAAGGAGCTGATGATGCTGTGACCAGGTTTTTCTGAGAAATCAAGTTACTGAGCCAGCCGCTTGGCTGTGTAGACATCTACACTGTGAGCTTGGCACCACCACTATGGCTTGTTTCTGGAGTTAGAGATGCCTTATAAGTAAGCAGAACTGTGCCACTTTACCAACTCCAGCCAGCAGGAGAGGGCCAGGATGTTGCTATTACAGATCCAAACCACTTCTCCTCACCTGCATAACACAGTGTGATTTGCCGCAGGAAAGCTGCAGCACTGTCAGCACTGAGTGGAAACCTGGGCTCTTGCCACCCACCGTATCCACAGCATGGTTTAAAGTGCATAGTGAGATGAGATCTGTACCCATTTCCCTTTGTGTATGCCTGTGTCACATTATTCTGGCAGCTAAACCACTTTGCATGAACACTCGAATTTGGAGCCTTATTTAAAAGATAGTAGTGAGGAGCCAGTGACATTGCACATAGGCTTTGAGGGGTATCAGGCTCTATTCCTGGATTAGGTTCTGACAGTGCCCATGAAAGCAGGGCAGAGCTGTGCTGCCTTTGCAGAGCATGAAGGGGATGCACACCTAGGTGGCTACTGTTTTCCAGCAGAACAGGACTGGCTGCCTCCCTTGATGCATCTTTGGAAAGGAAAGACAGAATGGTTTCTAGGGCAGTGGGCCCCCCTTCCCAGCACATGTCCCACTTGGCCACAGAGGAAGGAAAGCCCCATTGGAACGTGCCTGCATAACTACAGCAAGCAGTGTTGTTAAGAAGTCCAGGAGACCTTGGGGTTTCCTCCCAGTCCAGGAAGCCCAGCTGACACTTTTGGCATACCTACAAAACCATTTGCTTGTAAAGTTAAGTCCTTTGTGCTTTGCCGTGAAGCATTACAGCTAGGCTATAGCAGTAATCCTCTCTTGACACCAGTGATGGGAGAAGAGGGCAGAGAGAGCCTAAACAGCTTTGGAGAGCTGCAAATCTGAGAAGTTGCAGAAGCAGCAGTGTGCAGGAGTTCAGATCTGTCCCACTGGGTCTCTGCCCAGCCCTGCACTGCCAGCTCTCACCAGGCACCGAGTGGTCATATCTGAGTGAATCGATGACACTGTGTTATTTACTGCTTGTTTATTCCTCCATCTCCAAATATATTATTCTTTCCTTTCCTGAAGGGACAGATTAGGCAAAAGAATGTGTCCTTTGCTGCTGGCAGCTTGGTTTGGCTGCTGTTTTCTTCTACTGATGTTTTTAATAAGGGAGGAAATGGCTGTTCATCTTGGGGAGAGCCATTCTGTCATAAGCTGACATTCCCTGGGATTTGTTTTTATTAGCTCAGTTCTGCTGTGCCGGCGCTGCCAGAGCTGCTCATTGATTTCACAGCCTGGATAATGGCTTGGTTGCCTGTTCATCCACTGTGGTGGCTGTTGGGGTTCCTGCAGCTCCTCCTGCACAGGTTTCTGACAGCACTGTTTTCCACCAGCCCTTGGCCCACCTGAGCAAAAGAAAGGCTTTACTCCAAAGCCAAGGAGCGAAGGAGTGTTTCCTTCACTGAATTTGGGGTCGGGTTCTTCCCTAAGTTACAGATGTAAAACTTACGTAACAAAGAATGTTTTTACGTGTACATTTTTACAGTGTTAGTGCAAACTTTTCTGCTTTTAAGCCTGCAATGCAGTTTTGGAATCCAAAGGAATACATCCACCTGGATGTTATTGTGTAGTTCGCTTAATAATTGTTCCTATCCTGAAAATAATCCATGTGTCAACTTACCTTTAAAGCTAGCATGGCTTTAGCTGTAACAGCACTCAGTGGTTTGCATAAGGGACCATGAAAGTCTTGATATACAGGTCTTGGCAGTCATGATGCATTTGGGCAAGTTGGTGTTTGATACTGTCAGGAAATTGATACTTGTCATGACATCTGGGATCTCCCATGGGTTCTGGTTGCCAGCATCTTCAGGAGATTATTGAGAAGAACAAGTTGACTGTTATCAGCACTCTGGTGGTTTTGAATGTGTTTCACATGCTTTAGGGACCTTAGGGCTTGCTGGGTTCTACAAGGATATCATTAGTGTACATGTCAAAGCTATTTTGTCCTTGGTCACGGAGTGCTTGAACTGTGCTGGGGAAGAGCAGGGTAAAGAGAAGATGTGCTTATTTTGTGTGTCTCAGTGGTTGAGGGAATGAGCTTAGATATTGCAACCCAGGCACAAAATGTCAGTGTACTATTTATTATACTTACCCCTGCAAAGTCTTGTGCCAATTGGGCAAACCAGACATTGCTGCCGTATTTGTTATGCAACGTTACAGGTGATAGCAAGGATAATCTCAGAGTATCGAGGAGTGATTACCTCAATTCCTCCTTTTTCTACATTATTCCTGCAACTAGCATACTCTCTATGGCTAGTGGCAGGGATTGGTCTCTTCTTAGAAAGAAGAGTATTAATTCTAAGGCCAGTTCTCTATAGTGTTTTCCTCATTGACTGGGATACTGGACTTGAAGGTATACTGGGTATATTTGTAGATGACACTTATCCGGGAGGAACTTTTGACTCCCTGGAGGATAGAGAGGCCTTGCAGAGAGATCTTGACAAACTAGAGGGCTGAGCCACATGAACAAGAGCAAGTGCTGGATTCTGCAGCAGGGAGGGGGCAAGTTTGGTTATGTGTACAAATTGGAGGACAAGAGGCTGGAAAGCGGCCTTTCTCTAAACTTTGTCTCATATATGGGAAGAAACCCTGAGTGTTCCTTTTGCTAGGCTAGCTGTGCCTTGGAATTTTTGAGTCTGTGCCACTGGGCTCATGTCACCCACTCTTCCAAAGCCCTTATGGTTGTTGTCTCCTTGCATATACCTGCGTTAGCAGCATTGTCCTGCTCTCCCAGTCCCAGAGCCTTCTGTCACTTTTGCCTGGCAGGTCCCCTTGCTTAGGTGAGCTGGCAGGGCTGTTCAGAGAGATGTTATCTGCTGCTCCTCTGCAGACTCAGATGAAAAAGAGAATGATTTGAAAGGCTCAAGGTTTGCATTAGCATGTTTTTGTATTGAATTTGGAGGAATGGATGAGCTGAAATGACACAGATAGAGGAATGTGTGGCCACCAGGAAAACAATGTGCACTTAGTCTTCTTGGTTTGCTGGGTGCTAGAGGAGCTGCATGAAACAGGCATTTCTATCATGGTCAAGTGCACTAAGCGCACAAGGATTTCATGCCTCAGTCCTGTACTTGATACAACTAACTCCTGTGATATCAGAAATGCTCAAACAGTTCTGAAGGAGCATTTGGGGAAAGGAGACCTCATCTCTCTGCCTCCTTCAGAGAGTCTCCTTCGAAAGAAAACCTCCAGCATGGAAGAGATGGAGGGGAAATCCACTCCCCATCTTTCATTATCATTTGATGCCTATCACTCATGCTAATAAAGCCAAAGAGCTGAAAGATTTGAGTTGTTTCTCACGGGTGCTGACATAGCAGAGTGTATATCAGGAAAGGCCTGACATTTGATGTGGCTTTATCATTGGCAGGCAGGCAAAGAAAATGGATAAATTAATCACCTTTTTCCCTCCATCTGTCATAGGTTTTTATCCCACAGGGAGGAAAATGTTTCCAGTTTGTCCTGGCTTTTTGAAGTGTGACACTATTGTATTTGGCAGTCTAAATAATGCCTAAGTCATCAAAATGCCAGAAGTGGAGGGAAATGTGAAAAGGCCCTGGAGACTTCCAGGCAGTCTTTTACTCAGCTCTTTGACTCTAACTGCTTAGTCCTGAGCAGCCACTTTGTGACTTGCCATGTATTTCTCTTTTCTTATTTACATTTTACTAAGTAGTGATATCTCTAATTTCACCACATCTGGTGGAAACCTGTGGAGTTGCTGGTGAGTTTTACAATCTTGGTAAGGTGGTGGAATGCCCTCACTATTAGAGTCTTAGAGTTTCAGAACTCTGCCCTCTTTTTTCTGCTAAGCAAATGCAATGCAAGTTCAGGAGCGGTTCAGGAGCAGAGATGTTTATCAGCCAAGCCAAAGCACACCTGTGCTGCACTTTGCAAAACATTGTCGCTGGATTAACTGCAATGGCCAGGCTTGCATGGTTTGTGGTAAGTGTGTTACAAGCGAGGGAAACACTCACTTGCCCAGCTTTCTTAACACCATTGTTTTGTTAGAATTTAAAACAAAAGTCATGTGAAAAGAGATGTCTTTTTTCCTTTTTTTTTTTTTTTCTTCTCCTGAGGAGTGTTCCAGGGCTCAGTTTGACTTCCCTGGAGTTTTAACATATGGCTCCAGGTCTTGAAAAAAAAAAAGTGTTCTTTCTTGTTCCCCGTTGAAAAGAAAGACAAGACATTTAAGTGTTCTCTTTCTGACCAAAACCTTCAAGCTCATGTATGTCTGTGGATGAATAAAGAGTCTTTTTTCACTGCTAAATGGTTTTAACAGACTTGTGGTTGTCAACTCCACAATGTAGTGTATGAAACATTTTTACACCTGAATCACAATGTTTGATGGTTCTTTATACAGTACATCCTCTTCTTTGCCATGTTTGTGAAAAGTGGAGCTGCACTCAAGACTAGCTATGATGTCTCAATGTTTTCAGCAACAGCATCATTATTTCTAGGATATTCTGAAGTCTGAATTTGTCTTGGCACTCATAATTTGCCAGATACTTTGCAGTATGAGTTTCAGGCTGCTGGATTCAAGTCTAGGTCCATTTAGTCTTAATATCCTTCATTAGTTACTAGTTAATTGTGCCATGACTTGGTGAGTCTGAGGGTCTCAGATCATCTCACTGTTTACCTGGGATAGATTAGAAGTTATGCAGTATGTGGCTGATGATCTTTTTATTGTTTTATCTCCAGCACAGCGATGCAGTGCATGACCTGCTTCTGGATTTTATCACCTGGGTGGGCATCCTGCTGTCACTTGTCTGCCTCCTGATCTGCATCTTCACCTTCTGCTTCTTCCGTGGGCTACAGAGTGACCGCAACACAATTCACAAGAACTTGTGCATCAGCCTTTTTGTAGCAGAACTTCTCTTCCTCATTGGCATCAACCGGACTGACCAGCCGGTAAGAGGCAAAACGCTTTCTGTTCCCACTGCGGGCTCTCACCTCACAGCATACAGGATGTTGCCATGGGGTGGGATATATTCCAGTGCTATTTAAGCCCTATTGAGCTGTTGCAGGGTGAAGTTATCAACTGGAAGTCAGATTCTGGTTACTGAAAGGAGGTCAAGATACTTGCTTGTATTACCTGCCTTGAGATCTCTGGACAGATGGAAAAAACTACTTCCTAAGCAATGCGTTTCCACATTTATTTAATTCTAGATTGCATGTTGGTATTCTGCTTTAAAAAAGAAAAAGCCTTCTTCATAGCACTGGGATGGATTCTGCATTCTCATGGTATTTCCTGTTTTTCATATCCCTTCCCATAATATTCTGCCTATAACTGCTGTGTTGGAAAGCCCCTGATGCATGTCAGACTGTGCACAGCACCCAAGGATATTCACAGGGCATGTTGACATTTGGAAAGTCGCCTAGGCAAAAATGTTTATGGAGAGACTTTGGGAGTAGAAACACAGCCTTTGTGAATCTACGGATAAACTCCAGTGCACTGGAGCACTGAAGTCATCCATCCTGCATACTTGTGTGCATGTATGCCTGCATAACTGTCTGTCAACACACGCACCAGTCAGAAACAGAAATCTGTGTGCACGCAAACACACATACCCTGGAGTTAACAGCCAGAGAGTCACACTGAAATTGAGGGTCTGACTTGAAAATCATGGGAGCCATGGAAAAAGCCTGCTCTCATCTTAGTTACTGTAGGGGTGTTGTTTGTAAATAGTATGTGTGCATATGTTTAATCAGCAGGTAGTACAAGTGTGCTTATGCTGCTTATACTATATACATCTGCATGTGTTTTTTTACCGAAGTATGTACATACCTGCTTTTGTATCTTTGAATATAATTTGCATGTACAGTTGTGTCTGTTTAAAAATTGTTCATATATATGTTTCCAAAGTGAAAAAAATGTTGTTACGCTGGAGATGGTAAAACAAGAACTCCTTCATTCTTATTAAACCTCCCAGTGAGAACGTGTTTTTGTGTAAACTTGAGTGTTACATTAAGTTTGTGTGGTTGAAACACTTTCTCTGGCTCTTTTGAAATCTGTCTGCAGATTGCTTGTGCTGTTTTTGCTGCCCTCCTGCACTTCTTCTTCCTGGCGGCTTTCACCTGGATGTTCTTGGAAGGTGTGCAGCTTTACATCATGCTGGTGGAGGTTTTTGAGAGTGAACACTCCCGGAGGAAGTACTTCTATTTGGTTGGCTATGGCATGCCTGCACTGATCGTGGCTGTGTCAGCAGCAGTGGACTACCGGAGCTATGGCACAGACAAAGTGTGAGTGGGGCTTGGCTCTACTTGGACCTGGGCAGGAGGGTGGGAGAGGGGAGGATGGAGGGAAGTGAGGAGGCTGGGACACAGCAGGTGAAGGATGCTGTGCAGGCAGTTGTCAGCTGAAAGGCACGGCTCTCTGTCCCAGTGCAGCGCATGATCATACAGCAGAAATTCCCCACCATGTTGAGATTTGCTAAGGTGTTTTCCTGAAAATTCTGTTGCGGAAAGTTTCATCGCATCGTTTATAACATCAGCAGAGGTAGCTCTTTCAAGTCTCAGCTTTGTATCAACAAGGTCACCCTTCTTCTCTAACCAAAGGGTATTTCTCATTTGCACAATGAAACATTGCTTTTTTCTTCTTTATTAAGTGTTCTACCAAATTATTTTGCTTGGAAGCTCAGCTAGATGGTGTCTGTAGAGTGCATTATGCTCTTGGTGAATCAGAGCAGCTACATCATTTACCATTATGAATATTCTTAAATGTTTTCAATGTTGCTGAAACTGGAATCAAAGCACAATTTAGATGTTCGTACAGCACCATCTAATAAAAAAACAGGGAAAATTCAACCTTTGATTCTCTTTGCCAGCTTTGTTACAGTAGCACAGTGCATTTTTATTGATTTTTTTTTTAATTTAATTTCTTAAAATTAAGCCTTGTCAGGCTGCCTTTCCATTATCATTTTAAAATGTTCAGTCTGAAGGCACACGTAGCAAAAAGCGTTTCTAAAGTGTTTCTAAAATAGATTTTAGCATAGCTTGGGTCAGAGTGCGGCAGTAGTTGATACTTCGTTAAAACCAACTGCAAAACGTTCTCCTGCAAATCTTATTGGCATACAGTTACCTGAGTCTTTGCAGAAACAAGTCTGTAGTGCAGTGGGACAGCTCATGATCTATTACTGTGCAGCAGGTAGGCTTCATCTCAGGTGCATATTTGCATCATTCTCCTTCCACGAAGTGGGAAAATAGCAACCTGAATTTATATGCATCATACTTTGTGGAAAGGAAATAGTCCATGAAGATAAGGGCAAGGGGGAGTAAATTTTCAGGGAACTTTATCAATTTATCCCAGCAGTGTGACCTACCTTAACAGGCCTAGGGGTTAAAGAAAAGGTAGCAGAAGATCCAATTACAGTTTCTGGAATTCCTGTAGTAGATGTATTTCCATCAGTCACCTCCTGCTTTTTGCCCCAATCAACTCTGCTATTCACATCCTGTCTTGAATGATATATAATCCCCCACTAAATCAGGTGTTGAAACATTCTGCTGAGGCAGAAGGCAAATTTATTTTTGCTGTAGTGTTTTGACCGAGACCCATCTCTTCACAGTGGCCCCTGTGGGCCCACTTTAGGCTGTGAGTCCAGATCCCTAGAAGGTCAGCTGAGATGCTCCCTTGCATCCGCTTTCTCCACCAGTCTGGTTTGCAGCCTAGTTGTTCAGCACTTTCAGATTGTGTCTGAGGAGATGAAGCACGGGTTTGCTTGCCCAGCTGCCTTAAAATGCTGTTTGCCTGTGTCTTCTGCAGCGTTACTGTTGCAGGACTTGTAGCAGCAGAGCAATTCTCATGCTGGTTTGAGATGAAAACTAACACCAAACACATTGTTGAAAATTTCTTATAGTAAAAGAATTTGCCCAAATCCAGGGTATCCTTTTGGACATGAGGCAGTGGCGTTTGATTGATTTGTATCTCTCCCCATTTATGCAGAGTCTCTCTTGATGCTCTGCAGGAACAAACCACATACAAATGAGTGGCAATTACCTGCATACAGCGGCCTGTCTGTAGCATGGGAACATATGTGGCACCTAACCACAGCTCCTATAAAGCACCAGAGCAGCTTTGCATTGCTGAAACATTTCCACTCCCATTACATGTGCAAATTTTCCTTTTTGTAGCACAGCAGAATAAACAGCCTCCGTAGAACATGCTGCCTTTCTCTAGCCCAAATATTTCTATACTTAGGTAGTACAAGAAGAAAGTTAAGCTGAAATTTGCTGGAGATGAGCTACAGAGCTTTACATTTTTTGTGTGTTGACAATGCAGCAGTCAAAAGCCTGTGCCAGTAAAATCTCTTTCCCTCCCCATAGCATGAAGTAGCATTTTTAATGATTAAACATGTATACAATATTTTACAAATAAATATTTACAGAGATTTATAGAGCCTAAAATATTTATTTATAATCTCTAATTCTAGTGTGCACAATTTTATCACATTCTCATAGTGGAAAATAAAAAATATACAATATGTTTTGTATAACTATCATGCTCCATCTGGTTGATGGATGATGATGTATTTTTCTGTGTAATGTTATTAGAAGGGTAGAACTGATTAGAATTTGTAGTGAACTATATGCCAGGCATACATAATTGGATTGCAAGAAGTTGCTTGGTTTAGCCGGGTTTTGTAAAACATCCTCTGGAATATATTACTTGCCTTCCTCCATTATTTATTGCATTTGTTTAAACAGGACTTATGGAGCTGTTAGTGTTATTTGTTTTTCACCTGGCATTTGGTGCCACCCTTCATACATCTTGGAAAGATTTGCTTAGACACCCCGTGTAGGATTTCTTGATTTGATTTTCCTTTCTAAACCCAGCCATTGTGCCCAGATTATGTAGCCAGAAGCAGGCAATTATTCCTCTCTCTGGTTCTTTCTTCATCAGTTGGTGCTTGTGATTTTCTGCCCTGGTGTTTATATTGACGCTTTGGAGTAGCTGCCCTCTGAATTTACAGTCTTACACTTAATTATGCCAAAAATTGGCATTGTCTTTTTTCCTTTCCTTTCCTTTCCTTTTCTTTTCTTTTTTTCTTGGTTCTTTTTTTATTTGTTTGTTTTTGTTTGTGTAAGAGCAGTTCAAATGACCCATATTAGGGATTTAGGGCTCATTAGTTTGATGCTATAGCTAGGCAGTGGCACAGTGATTGCATTAAAAGACCATCCCATTCAGGCAGGTTGGACTGTTTGTGTGAGCAAGCTGAGCCATGGTCCCTTTTGCCCAAATTACTGCAGTGTTACATCTCATGTCATTCTGACTTTCTGACTAAAGTAAAGGTGCAAAGAAGGAAGCTCCACTGCGAACGCTGTGGTCGGGGGATCGCAAGCAATTCCAGCAATGCTTATGTTAACTTCTAAGTAGACATTTCTTACACTGGCCAGTTATTTTCAGCAGCGCAAGAAAATCTGAGGTCTTAAAAATAACTGAAAGCAAACATCACAGTCTAATGGCTATAACAAATCAGCTGCTGAGTCTTAAATGTCCGTGTCTCCAGTTTTGCTACAGAAAATAAGATACTAGGATTACAGTTTTATAAAGCTACACCATTTGCCTTGTCCTGTGTGTTAACCAAATCCATCCATCTCCTGCCTGGATCTGATGTCAAGCACTGTGGTGGGCAGCGCTGTGAAATGCAGAGGAAAAATGGCATTTGCAGTTGTTAGTGTGCAAAAATTACTTGTGTTAAAAATTCAGTAATGGACTTTAGCAACATGCCTTTGAGAAGACTTGCTCAAGTAGCAGGCCATCCCAAATTGACAGTCAGAAGCTATTCCATATTCCCATACTATCCTGGGTTTTATATCAATGCCTATTACGAATCTCAGAGGAGAGCAGCTATGCTTTGAATGGCTCAATATATTCTGTAAAACGTACTTGTAGGTATATTCATCCACTGGTGATCAAATTCATTGTGCCAGGAATGTCTCTATAGTTTCTCTCCCTCCACACAGTTTGGTATGCTATAAAGCAGGATATACATGGCAAGCAATCCAGCTGTCATAAAGCAAAATGAAAGCCTGGGATATGTACACAGCCTCCAATTCCATCAGCCAGCCACCAACATTATTTGCATGTTAATGTTGCTGGAAAATAGCTTCTAACAATACAGTACGTCTTGGATGGCTCTGTGAACTTGTTTTATTTTCAATGTTTGCTCTGGGTATTTGGTGGAGGAAACGTGAGCAATGTGGATGCTGGACTGCATTAAGCAGAACATATATTGCACCCTTGGAAGGCACGTCCTGCGCATACATATCCCATTACCGCACACAGACAAGGAGGCTGCATGGCCATGTGAAACGAACTACTGAACTCCCATGAACAACATGGTATGTTAGGGCTCTTCAAATTTTATGGTCCAATGGCAGCTAATGATTGTTTATTGGTTATATTTAATACACACCGGGGATAGTTTAGTATTTGATTTCTCTTCATGCAGAAAACAGAGTAAACTCTTTGTAGTCTTTATTACTTGGGAAAAGCTTTAGGTGAATATAGTGACTTGTCATTGTGGAAAGGAAGGAAATTAAAAAGTAAAGAAAAGCAATGGCACGGAGCTCATTACAAGCACAGCACTGAACATGCTGGTGTGACTCTTCGAGACAGTAATGGGGTTTTGAGCATTTCCCACATCCATGGATGTGTGGATAATCTGCTCTGCATTGTGCTGAGCCCTGAAGCAGCTTGTTTGCTTAATGACAGCAGAGTATAAACTTGTAATAAGCAAGTCCGTGTTCACAGTGCAGCTGTGCATGGGGGGTCAGAAGTAACCCGGCAGCCCAAGATTAGCAACTTTTGGAAGTGAGTTGGCTGATTGCTTCCTTGTTTCAAGGAGCTCATTTATGCGGCTCATTGTGTGCGTGGTTTTGTCTTTAAGGAAAGAAAAGCTCAGTGTGGTACTTGTTTGATTAGCAATTTACATCTCTGCGACAGAATTGGCGGGATGCCTGTGTTTGGATGTTTCGTTCTTAATTTGCATTTTTAATGAGGTATGACTTAAATGGGCTCGAAGCCGCATTGCTTGCCGATGACCACAAAAAGACTGGCTTTCTAGAATCCTCATGTAGGTTAGCTGTAACCCTACAGCTTTCAGTTTAGCTGCCTGAGTGTCATGTGAAGTTTCATTACAAGGCAATTTTTTATATTAAAATAAAAAATTACACCACCTTATTTGAAGCATGCAGAGAGGCAAGAAAGCCTTTTCTGGTTTTTGCAAGCTGTGTCTTGCTCTTGCTTAGATGAGACCATCTCTCACGGGAAGGGAACTGCTCTGCTTAGCATCTGCACTGCATAGCTGGAGGGCAGGACCTCTGCCTGCCTGCAGAACAAATCAAGGTCCTGGCTTCTGCACTGCTCCCCATCCACAGGCACCTTCATCATCACTGCATTGTGTGCTACAACCAAGGAGACCAATTTTTAGAGGAAAGCAAGAAACTTCATTTGGCTCACTGAGGAAAAACTAGTTGCTTTGTACTGCTTTGCTCAGGCTGGCCCAGCTTTTCCCTCGTCTTGCTGTATTTCAGCTTTCACCAAGCTATATGACAATATCTTAATGAGCAGGATGATGGGGACAGATGAACAAAATAATCTTGGAGGTGTGGGAGACCTCTACATAAGGAAGCTGTCGTCACTCGCATAGCAAGGAAGCAAAGGTGCAAAAGCAACCTCCCTGCCAGAAGTTCAGTGGATCATCTTTGAGCTTCTTGTTGTTGCCAGGAGTTGATAAGCCTGGGAACCGTGGGGAAACCGAGAGCTCTGGGGTGTCTCCCAACGTACTCAGATTTAAGCAAATAGAAGCAGATTTTACCCATGTCTCAATCTACGCATGATAAGAGCCAACTACATCAAATGCGACCACATGGCTGGCCAGTGTGACTTAAAAATATGATGGTCATGGTTAGTGGGCATGGTGGTGATGTCTGACAGCTGGAGTAGATGATCTTAGTGGTCTCTTCCAACCTTTACAATTCTTCAATTCTAAGGAATGAAGAGAGGCACTTTATGCCTTTCTGCTTGCCTTGGCTTTCTGAAAACCACCTTGCACTTCATGCTGAAAGAAAACCAAGTTGCTTGGTAATTGCAGTTCACCACATTCCCAATGCCTGTGCAGCAGAGGCTGGGAGATGTTTTGGATGATGAACTTGAAAAAAAACTTCAAAATATTGTAATTTAAAAAGAAAAACATACCTCCTCAGAGTCATCTGCCATACAGAGTCTACTCAGCATGCATCTCAGTGAGAAAAAACTGTGGGACTGCTTGCCTCCTGATCTGTAC
This sequence comes from Lagopus leucura, assembly GCF_019238085.1. Classification (NCBI taxonomy): domain Eukaryota; kingdom Metazoa; phylum Chordata; class Aves; order Galliformes; family Phasianidae; genus Lagopus; species Lagopus leucura. The sequence continues at coordinate 28,041,932 of NW_024962264.1, forward strand.
TGAGGCAGCTGAGGCATAAGCACTTTTTTTTTTTTTTTCAGGTAGGATGGGGTAAGTATTAATACTTACATGCCCTGAAAGGTGTGAGCTGCTGCTATGCAGATACCCTTTTTGATGGCAAGGGACTCTTTACAGGTACTTCATTATTCTGAATCTTCTATTCCTCTGTCAAATCTACTTGCAATTGGCTGACATTTCAGGTGTTGTTATGAGTGATACACATATGTCATGATCACATAAAATCTTTCCTATAGGAAATCAGGCTTCAATAGTTTGAAGTTACTCATGTTGCTCCATCATGAGCTGTGTCTAAATCACCTTGAACTTCCGCTGATGTAGAAGAAACAAGATTTCTGTGCAGTCACTCTGAAGATCTCTCAGTTTGCCTTGCATGTTTATGATTGATGCAGTCTCATTGAGTTTTTTGGTAAAAAGCTGCAGAGCTTATTCAAGACTGACAGTCACAGAAGTGCCTGTATTTTAATTTGTGATGAATACTGGCATGACCATAAATATTGGTACATCTTTGAGACTGTGGAGACCTGAAATTTATACAGTCAGGGAGGGAAGGGGGAAGCTTTATCTACAGCCTTGAATTTATTCATATCTTGACTTTTCTCGGTCGCCGTGGTTCAGGGCATGTTTTATTCTCTCAGCAGAAGACTGTGCTGATCTCTGCTGTGGGGCTTCTGGCACAGACCTTTCTGCCTATTTAAATTCCATTGGAAGGGGAAGAATTCAATGAGTGCATAGAGCTGTCATTTGAGAGACATCTTTTCCTCCATGATAAATTCATATATACAGTTCCTGTCACTTATCTAATTATGAAATTTCATCGGACATTTACTATAAGACTGTTTTTACGCTTTCTTAGTCCTCTGTGTATAAACGGAGCTGTGATTTGCAGCGTTGCAAACACGACAAGATATTATTATTTTAAACATCATGTGAAACTTTCTTAGAATTTATATTCATCTGTCTTGTACCCAGTCACTTCCATTTTATCTTCCTGTCGCCTGGAATGAACTAGGAATGGAAATATAATTTCCCAGGGGCCTGAAAAAAATGGGGGGAGTATTAAACACAGTTGAAATTAAGCGATTAATAATTTAGTTTTAGGCCATGAATCAACTTCATGGGATCACACAGACCATATGCAATGCTCGAAACATTAGTAGAAACAAAACACTCTGGAGGATCAGGGAAATAAAACGCTCTAAAGGGGAAGTTGCTGAACCTAATTAAACCACAGCCTTCTGTTATCAAAATCATGCTTCCTGTTTGCAACAAATTTGCTCTGATCAGCTTGATGGAAAAATGTCATCTCACTTGGCTGTTGACAGGCAGCTTGTGTTGCATCAGATCTGGAGAGGAAAGCTGAGGTTAAAGCAAAAAAGGCTCCATAGCTACTCATCGGAGCCCTTCCTTAAAATAAAATGTTTTAAGGTATTTTTTGATGGACACAGAAAGCCCTAGCAGATAGGCCTTGTGCCATTTTCCCCCTGCTTCCTCCAAAGGTAATTATCTTATTCCATCAATAGCACTGTCAGAAATCGGGCACATAATTCAGCATTTAAATGAACAAGCAATGTAATATTTCCTGTCTCCCACTGGCGTGTTTTGCAGCTCACATTCTTCTCTGTCACTTGCTCACTCTTGATGTATGTCCTGGGTGCAGTCCTTGAATGCCTTCTCTCCCCTGTGTTTCATTACAGATGTTGGCTCCGACTTGATACCTACTTCATTTGGAGCTTTATAGGACCAGCGACCTTGATAATTATGGTAAGAACTCCTAATTAACTACTCCATCTCTCAGGTCAAGAAATAAAACTTTTGCTGTCCCTTTAGTCTGTATCTTTAATTTACACAGATTAGTTTGAGAAAGGCATGTTCTTCTGTGACCCCACCTGGCACAAGCAATTAGAGGCTCGTTACAGGAGGCTCTTTATGTGGTGAAATACTCGATCAAATCAGGGAAGGGAGGGCATGTAGTACATACTCCGGGCACTGCCTTGGAGCAGGTGGGCGGACAGCTTGGTTTGTGCTGTTAGATGCTCAGAAGTACCAACCTATTGTATATATATGGATGCCACCTACTGTCCCTGCTTTGGAACTCGTGCAAACCTTTGCGTGGATCATGCAGAAAAGGAGATCTGAGGTTAAGGGGATGTAATAAAGTCAAAACTGGAAGAGAGGTTTTATGGAGAGGGTCTCCTCCCCTGCAGAAGTTGAAATTCCTGTGACTTTACACTTAGCATGTTGCTATCATATCAGCTACCACAGCAACAAGGTAAAGAACACAACTTTAGAGACAGCTGGAGTTTTCTGATACTTTAATCACTACAATATGGCTTCAATAAACCATCCTTTGTTTTGAATAGACTGGAGTTTGGCTAACACAGCAAACCACGAGCTCATGTCAATACAGACATTGTCTCTGGTTCTTCTGCTGCTGGAGAGTATTTCAGCAGCCTTTCACACCAGCTCCAGCTGGGAGCTGCACCACCAGCCAAATCTGTTGTGTTTGTTTTTCCTCTCAAACAATGCATTCACAAAAAGATATCTTCCTTTTTTCATTATGTCTAAAACCCTGGCTTGGGCTTTTGGGAACTCCTTTCCAGGAACTGGTGACCCTGCTAACACTGAAGTGTTGAAACACCATCATGTCTTTTACTGAATACCTCAGACTCTTTTTGCTTTGCTTTGCACTGTGCTGAGCATCTTCAACAAGAATAATTTCCCTGCCCATCTCCTCCACTACACCTTATTTAAAAGGTAAATTCACAGAAGAAGTTGCTTGTTGATTTGCTTTCAATGAAGCTGGTTAAGCAAGAAACTTAGAGACTTTTCATGAGCGTGTACCTCTCAGACATGGATGAGCCATTAGAGAATTGTTTTTAATTTTCCGTAACGTCATTTGAAGCACTACAGTTGATGTTGGAACCAGCCCTATATCAGTAACATACACTGCTCCACAGCTTTGTAATGCTGTGACATCCCTGCTCCATAGCCTGCAGGCTGGCTCACCTTATAAAATACTTGGCAATTTTCTGTTATTCAGTCTGTATAAAACTGTAGTGAGAGCTAATTTTCTAGAGCAACTCATCTGTTACAGAAACTGAAACTGTTACAGAGAAAAGTCTGATTCCTCCCTATCACATTCTGCCATGTCATGTTGCCTTTTTCTTTCCTCCCTCTTTTTGCAGCTTAATGTAATCTTCCTTGGGATTGCTCTCTATAAAATGTTTCATCATACTGCCATACTGAAACCTGAATCTGGATGTCTTGACAATATCAAGTAAGTGGTTGTGGTTTTTTTCTTTCTCTCTGCTTCTTTCTTCCTTTGCTGTTTATGCCCCTGTTCCTCTATGATGGCATGCAAGGAAACCAACTCTGCTGACAGCGGTGATAATAAGGTAGTGGATTACAGCACTGCAGAACGGTTTCTAATGGATACCAACAAGTGGCTATTGTTGAAAGACTGTCTTTAAAGCGATTCAACTCGTGTTAGTGTTCAGTCAGTGCATTTTCCATTCAATTTTGCACGAAGGAAGCAAAGTTACATTTGCTATCCTTGAAGAAGGCAACCTAGTCCCTTTACATAAGAGGAAGTTGCACCTGATAATTACCATGTAATTACTGCCGTCTCTACAGGGAAGGTGTTGAAACTGTTGATCATTACTATTTCTCCATGCTCTGAGTACAGCAGTCTTTCTTCTTTTCTGTTTATTTTGGCCGCTGACAGATTTAATGACCCAAATTCTCCCTGGAATCTGATTAGTTTCATCCAAGTTACTGGAGTTTACCTGGGGATGCTTATAGCAGAGGACACAATCGCCAACCAAGGTGTGCTTACCCTTGGACTTAGATAATAATGTCTGAGCCAGGGCATCTCACTGTCTAGCAAGCTGCCTCATTACATTGATGGAATATTATTCTCCATCACTGCTTGTTTATTCAAGTACCTCTGCCTTTAATTACTTGGTTCAGAAATACAAGTGGGATTTCAGGTGCAGCATGTGATAAGATGGGGAGCCTGCTAATTAATAAAACAATCTAATGAATTTCAGAAGGAAATTGTTGGTGTCAGCGCTTTACTGCACACCTAAGAAAGCACAGTGTTGTGTGACACCACTGCAAGCTAGTATCCATTCTCTTCTGTGGCAGGAGCTGGGGAACAGGCAAGAAAGGAGCTTGTTAGGAATGGCTGAATGGTAGCATTGCAAGATGGTTCTCAGCAAGGTTATTGTTGATAATGTTGAGCTGCAATTGCAGATGTCCCTTTGATTTAAAGTAGGTCAGTCCCTCTTTGAAAACTTCCCAAAAAGCAAACTTCCAAAAAAAGCAAAAACTTGCAGTGCCACTGGCATGCCATGGCAGTAGTCTACAGGGTGAAGTTTTTGTTTCTTAGGCTCAACCTTGCATGCATGCAGGCAAAGCTGAGAAAGACCATGATTTTGTGAGCTCAGGGACCTGCAGGGTATTCATCTGCTGTGTTTGTCCTTGCCATGGTTAGGGACAGACTGCTCTGTGGTGTGTCACTGTTTCTCCTGCCATCATTTAGCTGTAAGGTGAAATTGGAGGAGCAGGCCCTCCTGGATGTCTGGGTCCAATCTCAGCATGGTAGTCTTTCATTCATTTCATATGGTCTTGGTCGAGGTGTTAAAGGAATGGTACATTTAGCAGCACTAGAGACTTGCTATATGACTGACTACTCGTCATGCATTAGTGATAAGGAATTGCTTGCTGAGACAGTCTTTCTAAGGTTACCCACACAAAATCTGTCTAGAAAACCTTTCAGAATGACATTTAAATTAAAAATTGGGAAAAAACAAAACAACAACAAAAAACCTCCAAAGCCTTTATAATTAAAGCAGAGATAATAATTGCCTACTGAGTATTCTTGTTTGTGCTAATCTGTAATATCTTTGTTTAAAATGCCAGGAATTTATACAACCAGTTATGTCAATTATCATGTCATTGTAAAATATTTTATGGGCTCTTTGGCAGAGGAGTGTCTATTCGTGATTTGACTTCATTAAAACGTTTTGAAAACACAAGCAATTAAAGTACTCTAAGTATGTTGCTGATACCCTTCCAAATATGTTTCTTTGTTACAAGAAACTTGTTGTGCTTTTAAAAAAGAGAGAGAAACATTATGCAAACTCAGGAGGATCCTGAGGCTCACTCCAATAAGTTTATCAAAACAAGATTTTCAGAAGTGATTTGATTTGCAATGTGTACCTATGCAGAAAAGCGTTAAGTTTCTAAATCAAAGGTACCTGCTTTCTCAATATCAGATATACTTGAGTTTTAACAGAGGGGAAAATTCACTTTATGAAAGCTTTTCTAGGGTTGCAAAGGACTCATCATCTCCAGAAGTCCTTTAGGTGCAATCATGGTCTTCTAGGTAAGATCATGATCTTCCTAAATCTGTGCTAATGCTGTTGCAAAATGTGGATGTGGTACAGCAGCTCTAGAATAAAAAACAACAAGTAATGTTGTTTTAGAGGTGACCACTGAGATCCTTTCTGAGCTTACCTCTGTGGGTTTACAGGGTTGGTAAAAAAAAGATACCCAAGTATGTTTCTCTACAAGAATACTGCCTTTGGTGGCTCTCAGCATGGTTCCAGAGCACTGGATCTTGTCTTGTCAGCTTATATTTAAAAAACAAGCAGAATCGAAGGCGTGGATTGGAGGGCCCCTTGCTGTGATCTGCATTTGACAGCTTTATGGCACATGAGGACCTGAATGGGAGTTTGTTCTCCCAGTTCATTTCCTAGCGCTGTTCTGTGTTAGGCTGTGGTGAAGCTGTTGCAACATAAATCCCAAACCAGTTCAACAACAGCAAAATACTTGATTCCCTATGGCAACGTAAAAATAAAGGCCATAAAATATTTTAATAGGCTGTTAATAAGCACTCCTGCAATCTGGTGCTTGCCTGTGTCACTTTAAAGGTTAGAAATACATTATGAAGTATAGAAAATAGAGAGCCAAATAACTCCACTTAAATTAATGGACTTGATAAGGGATCAGGTGTCACCTGGGATGCCTTTAATTACTGCACCAACAGAAAAGCCATTCAAAGGGCAGTGCCTGAACCAGATGCTGTATAGCTGAAAGATTTGTAGGCACTGAGCAAAGTTGTAAAAATAAACTTCCATAACCTTCAGAAACAATCTGTGTATTATTGTGCCAGCATGGGAGAATCTGACATTCCTTCAGTGGAGCACTGGGTACCCAAGAGTTACACAGCGAGAGATTCAAAGAGTAAATACCTGGTTTACTTTTTACCCACATTATCTTTTCCAACTTAACCCAGCACTTTGGAGAAGGGCAAATCCATTGAGGAGCTGCAGCTGGTATGTGGGTCCTTTGCCACGCTGAGAGCATCCTCCCTGTGTGGCTGGTTGGTATTGAGCCAGCTCAGTAGGCTGCACCCACTGAAAGAGTGAGGTTTGTGCCCTAGTCCTGCTGTTGAGGTGTGTGGTTTTTCACAATGGGGTTGCACTTTCTGAGAGAGAAGCTTTCTTTGGCTTGTATTTCCACATCAAATATTCCTGCATGGTGAGGAAAAGATGTGAGCTTGTGTACGTGGGTATATGCTGTTCAGAGCTGCGAGAGTTTCTGTGCCAGCTGCTGACAACAGAAGGGCAGAATAGCTGCCATTTAATGACAGGTACTGTCAACAGGATCTTTTGAAAAAGATGAGTTTGATTTCCTCTTCAGTACATTTAAACAGAAATGTTAAGAGCTTGCCCTGGGTGAGGATCTTTACTGCCTTTTAAAGATCACTTCAGTATGAAGCAGTGCAGAGAAGGATGCCAGAATTCTGCTTGCATGGGTGATATGTGTAGCATTTGACCCTGCATCCCCAAATTCTGGGTGGGAGAGGATTTTTTCTTCCCGCCTTTTCCAATGGCCATTTTTAGGCTGGGAGATTCTTCCTTCAGCCCACACAGTGATGTCACGGTGGTCCAGTGTGGCTCTCATCTCTTCAGGACCCATCAGCAGGGACAACTAAGCTGAGATGTGTGGCAGGAAAGATCATTTTGTCTTTGGTAGCTTGGCCAGCATCTTTTGTATCTCACTCGCTGCCTATCTGAGAGCGTAAATGGGGTATTGCTGGAATGGTGCAGGAGGTTGCTCATGAGCACAAACTGATCAACTGTCAACAAATGGACCCAGCAAGGCTTTGTATTGAAGGATTAATTGCTGCAGTTCCTCTGAACCTACTGGGAAGGCATGCTGCTGAAGGAAAGTGGTTCTTCTAAGCCAGGGACAATGCCAGCTTCTGGATGGCAAGCGCTATGCCACTTGCATCTCTAGCCTAGAAGGTGGAGACTGTCAGCATATCGGTATGTATTGATGCACTCTTGCTAGCAGATGGCTCCTTAGGAAGACATGACACCAGCTGGAATACTTTTAGAGCAGCTGTGAGGCTGTTTTACCGGAGATTGCTGCTGTGTAGAAGGATTTCTGGAATTGAGCAGCTCTGAGCCTCTGATTCATGCTTTTCTATCATGCTGGGTGGATGTTAGATGTGTGAAATGTCTCACACTGTCGGAGACAGGAGTACACTGCATCTTTTTTATATTCACATTCCTGTAAGAAGTCTTATGTGACAAAGGAAAATACATCTATATGTGAGTTAGTCCAGCGTGGTTCTGAAGTTTTCCATCCATCAAACCCTTCTCGGGTGGTCAGGCATGTAGACTGGCTGCTTGCTGGACAGAGTCACCACACAACAGGCTTTCATCCGACCTGTGTCAAATGCTCCAGCATGACAAATCACCCAGGTGTTGCCTAGTGCTTAAGCCTCAGTCTCTGTGCAAAATGTAGGATTTCAGATGAACCACCTCCTAAAACACCTCTGTGTTGTGTGACAGTGCACAGCACTTAGGTGACAGCCTCAATCTGCAGCTATTTAAGTGTTTCTCATTAGAAACCTCAGGGCATTAGTAAAGGAACAAGAAAGAAGGGGCTGTACTGATGGTAATCCAGCCATGGTCTTCACCAGATCTACTGAAATCTGTTGTCTTCTCATTGCTGTGTGGTGTACCTTGCAGTGCTGAGATATGTTGATGTTTCCCGCAGCTGCACCAGCCTTCCTGACATTCTTCTGTACTGTAGTTATGTGGGCAGGGAGATTTGATTTTATTTGGTTTGGAAGAGTGACATGGAAGCTTTAGCTGCTAAGCTACATACCCACTAAAAAGAAGGCAGGCAGTGGAGGGCTTTGTCAGTTGGAGGGCTTTTTCATTCCTCTTTTGTCCCATGTAGGTGCATTATTGCTTTAGCCAGGGCATAGCTTGGCTTATGCCAAGGCCACCTGGGTGCTCTTTGAAAAGCACAGCTTGTGGGGACTCTTTCAAAAAGAAGTGTGTCAGGCCGTAGTCCTGGGTTTGCTGGAAAGGTTCATCCAGCGCAATTGAAACCTACCCAAAAGTCATCCAAGAAATTCAGTTCTCTTTCTTGCAGACAGGGATAATCAGGCTCTTAGCTGGGAGCTCCTTTTGTTTCTAAAGAGGCAGTATTAATTAGGGGCACCTTGCAGCGGTTTAATCCTGGCACTGATCATTGTGGTTTTATTGCAGCTTTCTTCATTCTTGTATAAACATGCTCCCATCCCTTCTTCCCCAACAAAAGGATATGTACTCCAGCAAAAATGTAAGATTCCCTTCAAAACATTTTTATTCCAAACATGCAGGAAGGAATGTTTTTTGGTACTGTGGCTGGATTCACAGGAACACATGCTGAAATCCCATTAACGTGGATGATGCAGAAATGTCCTGCACTTCAGAAAATCAATTCCACTCCCTAGTCCCCAGATGACCAAAGTGAGCCCCCGTGGGCTCACTGGCTGCACGGGAGCTTCACATGGGCTAAGGCTCAAGGCACACAGCACTGATTTAATGGATAAATAAAAAAGTGTATGTTCTCTTCAGTTTTTGAATTGAAGAAAGCCGATTTGACTCAGCTGACTTCAGTAATTATTTTCTCTCACTTGGATTTATTTCACAGTGAATAGCTGCATTTTTCATCTGATAATTTTCCCTCTAAGAAATACAGTCAGTAGTTCTGGGGGCCGTCATAGACTCCATCACTGAAACCCAAGCTCAAGAAGAGATGCTAGGAGAGGGGAAATACCATTTGTCTGTGTCCTCAAGCACCGGGAAGCAGGTTAACCTGCAGTGCTATCCTGGTTGAGGATGCTTGTTCAGACAGCAAGATACCAATGTTTCTTGTAGACATTGCAATGTGTCTTAAGCAGCCATTTGTCTTCCCAAAGGGCACCCCTTTGCATCCAATTCAGGTCTGATTTTCAGATCATGGAGTTCTAAGGAGAGCTAATAGCAATGAAGAACTTCACTTTCAATGCCACTTGGAGTTTACAGCAAGCCTTGCATTGGTAAACCTTTCTTTTTTTATTTCTTGGAGCCTCAGCTCCCAAATTAAACAAGACTTGCACCATACTCCTCTTTCTTTTTCCATAGGAGTCTCTTGGTCACAGGCTTACAGAAACAAACCTGAGAATGTGCAATCTAAAAGCAAAAGGCAGGAGCCAAATGAAAAAGCTCAACGTTCATTATTGCTGTATAAAACTTTACGGAGCCGAATCTGGGCTTTTTCAGGGAGTCTGGCCCAGGCAGGGAGAGACAAGGGAAATTACATGCCGTAGACAAAGTTTGTCATGCTGGGAAGTAGGGTCAGTTGTACTACAGCATCAGGCACAAAGATGAGAAGCCCCTGTTTCATGATGTGCCTCCTTTTCAGCTTCACAAACATTTCCATATCCTTCTCTCCCCATATGTTGTATGGGTGTGATTATCTGCTCATTTTCTTGCTTCTCAACATATGTATTTTATTTAAAGAGACATGACTAATTCCATCCTCCAGATTAGCTTGTTTCTTAAATCCTGTGGGCTTTCTTAAGTCATAAAAAACTCTTCATGAGGAGTTAGGTATGAAATTTAAAATAAAGGTTAAATAGAACTTCCAAAAATCATCTGCTGAACTGTTTAAATGAAATCCTTGATTTAACACAGCAGTATTGTGCTGGCAGGAACAGAGGGTTACCAATCTCATTTTATTTACTCAGCTGATTGAAATGCAGAAAAAGTAAACATCCTGGATTTGGTGCAGTGAGGAATGAGTTAGGTTTTGAAAATGCAAGATGCCTTCTCCTGCAGCAGGAAGTGCTCACTTTACTGATATAGACAAATAATTTACTGTGTTAATATCTTTTTGCTAAAAGGAGCTTCTTTTGTGCTTTTAGATGTTAAAAATAAATAAATAAATAAATGTAGAGGGACAGCAAGGATTATTTTGTATTTTTGCACTGAGATTTGGTCAACTCATCTGCTGGCTTCTGGATCTTTGATTTTCAGACACTGCAACTTGGAAATAGTTTGTGATGCTGAAGGGTTTGGAATCTAATCGCATTAGATTCACATGGGGGACTGGACTTGCAGAGCAGAATCACTTTAATCCTTCTTTACTTCTGGCTTTGTAGCTTCTTAGGAGCACACAGAGTATGCAGCATGGTATATGGGTCCAGCTCTTAGAAACCTGCCCAGCCCAGAGCCTGGGTATGACAGTGGATGCAGAAGGCCCAATCCTGTACCTTCAGCATCCTCAGTTGCCACTGAAGTAAGAGCTGAAGGTCTGTGTTACCTAGTGGGATGGGGTCCCTTCCTTCTGCAAAGCAGCAGATTGGGCAGTAAGCAGGGAGAGGGGCTGATGTGCACTCATGCTGACCTCAGTGCAGGTGTGATGGGGTACATATGTTGACTTGAGTGGTAGAAAGGTGCACAGAGTTTGAAACACAAGTTAGTGAGTGCAAACGGTTACAGGATCCACAGTGAGCCCATGACCTGAAATCCCAACTGGTGCATTTCCTGTAACTCAGTATTAAATAAAATTGCAGTACCTGTAAAGAGCAGACTTTCTTCTAAAATTTTCGCATGGCCCTGCTGACAAAGTAGCAAGACATCTTGACTGGGCTATGAAGAGTGACACGTTGAAAGCTTTTCCTTCCCAGCCAGCTGTGCTGCATGCTGCAGTTTTGGACTCCTTTAACTTCTGGGACAGCAGACTGAGAAAACAGCAACACCATAGATGCCTTTCAGAAAGGAACCATCCTTTTATTTCCAGTCCAGGAAAGAAAAACCTGTTAGTAGGGTAAAACCAGAGATCCTGAGCCACTGCTTGGGCCTAGCATTCTCTTGTCACTGCACAGCACAGCGTTCTCTGTCACTGCAAGACTTGACTAGTTTTTGTTGTTGGTTTTTTGTTTTTGTTTTTTGTAAGTATGGCCAAATGATCTGGATACTTCTGAAAATGAGGCATAGGTTTTTCTCTCCCTTGGGAAATCTCCCACTACACAAAGTTCAGGAGCTCAAGCTATGATCTTTGTGTCCCATATGGCTTTGAGAGCTGCAAGAGCTGCAGTCCATTAGTATGATGCATTCATCAGCCCAGTGGTTGGCTTCACAACTTCCTGGACCTTGTCCAGAAAGTGCTGTGCTTCATAGTCCCCATGGTTAGCACAGTGCTGCTTCTATGTAATCTTCATCTACATCTCTGCATGAGCAAACTTTTAGCAGGCAGCCTAAAGCAAACCCAGCAGAACCACTTGGAGATGCTGCACACTGCACAGAATGAAGTACTTACAAGCTTCCTGCCAAGCGAAGATATAGCACATTTGTATTTAGTCAGGGTGTGGGGTTTGTGTGCACCCCAGAGACAGAAACCCTGCTTATGCTGTAAAAACATCAGAGATTGCACTTCTATCTGTGTGCCTTTCTTGCCCACTGATGTTGATTGCAGCATCACATTCTGTTTGTTGCTCTCCAGTGCTCCATGAGTTTTTTTGCAGCACTGTTTGGTTAATATCTGACTGTTTTAGCTTTGGGTTTTGCCTCTTTATCTATGGCTTTTGTGATGGCTGTGTTAATGTCGGATGGTGATTGTAAAGCACTAATCTTTCCACTGACAGGTGTCATCCTTTAAGAAGTTGAGAAAAAAATCCATCAGTGGTTATTGATTTGAGAGAGTGTTCTGGAAGATATTAAATACCTCAGGTCTTTCTGTGAACCCATAAATCATGATTATTGTTTTAAAAGGCCATACATTTTAAATATTTTGTCAGCAAGCCCTGCCTGTGCTGATTGTGAAATACAAACGTGTCTAAAGGCTTTGCAGAATCTGTATGGTGTGGAAACAATCAGATATGTGGTTACACATTAGTATGTTTTGAATAATCATGGCATACCTTTGCAAAGTTAGGAGAAAGGAAATAAACAGGGTAAGCAATTCAGAGGGTAATTAATTACTTAGAGAAAATTAGATGAGCTCAACAGAATTGCTCTTTCCAATTGCAATAATTAAGAGCAAATCTCAGAAAGCGAGCCATTACTTCCCTGGGCAAGTTTAGAGGGATAAGAATGGTACTTCTGCCTTTGATGAGTGAAGACAGACGTAGGCTACCCCACCTGGGCTGGGGCATTGCGCAGGGCTGAGGGAGGGTGTGAAGCTAGGGGTTTCTTCTGCAAAGGAAGCTGAAAGGCACACAGCCCCTTGCACATGGCCAAGCCAATCTGCGTTCAAAACAAGACCCCACAAATGAGCACCAGTGGGCTGGGGAGAAATGGGGGCCTGCCATCAAAGCAAAGCAGCTAGAAGACAAGACCTGGGAATTATTGCTTGAATGTTGTTGTGCCGGACATCAGTGGCCTGAGGAGGGTGATTAGAAAAAGATTTGGCTTTGTGCCACTTACGTGGTAACTTTGTCACAAAATGTGAAGACAAATCCTTTAAGCAGTCTTCTACTGCTTGCTATTGATTTTTCTCCACATGAAGACGCTCCTTCACTAATTAGCAGTGAACCCGTCTGCTTTATGAGGGGAGTTCTGGACTTTCCAGCTACTTCCTGTAGATTTTCAGGAGTTCAATAAATCAATTTTTTCTAATCCTTGCAACTTAAAAAAAAAGGCAAAGAAAACAAACATCCCTATTGCCTCATATTGGTAGACAGAGGGGAGACAATAGTATGCTTGATTTTGTGTCACGCTGGTGCTTGCCTTCAGGAAACATCTGTCTCTGTACTTTATTTGTGCCACACTTAAATGAATTCTGTGGGCATTTCTGAATGCATCGGATGGTGCACATCATCCATCTATTTTTATTTGAGTTTCATCACTCATAACAGCTACTAAAGGTTCTGTGTGCCATGCCATCACTTTGGCATGTTTTACTCACTAGCCAAAGCATGAATTTTGTGGCCTGAGCTCTAAGTCCACATGCTTACTCCATTCTGGCCTTTTCCTGGTAACAGATATGGGAAAATACTTCAACTTCTCAAAAGAGTGATAAATTAGAGTTTGTTAAATCATAAAGAGTTGAGTGAAATGATAGCGTATGAAAGTCTGAATAGTTACATTGGTCTTTATTAAATGCGTTGTTTTACTCTAAATCTGGCTCAAATACCATTCTTTGTTAAATTTAAAAAAGCTCTTTTGAAAATAAGAACATATTGTTCTTATTAACATATGTTCTTTTTAAAGGAGAGTTGGATAGCTGCTTTCTGATAGTAGTCATCGTTGATTCAGAAGCATTTTAAGATGACTGTGTGTAAATTCTTGCCTTACTGTTCCTGCTGGAAAAGAAAAAAAAAAAAAAAGAAAAAAAAAAGGCCTTGATAAACCAGGATAATGCTGATTTACATACATGGAAGTGGGTTGCACTGTAAAATGTAATTCACAGATTTTCTCTGCCCCTGTACGTATTCTGGCAATTCGGTCACCTTGTGTCAAAAAGGTACATGTTGTGTTTTTAAAGATAGGCAGTGAAACAGATTTCCAAGCTTCTGTCTTTTTAGTTTGTTGGAAGCAGCTTAGGATGCATTAGCTTTTAAATTCCTTAAGCATCTAAACAAGGATATAAGTAGATAATCTGAGCAACTTTAAAAAAAAAAAAAAAGAAAGAAAGAAAATAGAAGATAATACAAACAATCCTTTCTCATAATTAAAGCAGAAAGTACTTTCAGAAATTGAAAGACATCTAACTTAAATAAGATTTTGAAAGAATTTCACATGATGTGTAATTAACACTAAGAAGTCTTTTCCCCAAGGTAAAGTCAGGGCTTTTTTAAGATTAGAAAATGGATTCCGTATTTATATGGTTTGGTAGACCATCCACTATCCATCATCTAGATTGCAAAGAAACACAAGGGGGTAAAGTAGGATTTTCAGGGTTACAGAAATAATACAGTCACTAAAGATCAGCTTTTTAATTTCAGGCATTTGAAAGTAAAGCCCTCGCCTAAGCAATCCTTCAGATTTCCTCCGTAATTATTAGAGAAATGTGTTTCTTCAGGGAGCGACAAAGATTCACCTGCTATAAGTACCCGTTCTTATATGAGACAAATTGCTTTTTGTGGGTGCCAGTTTCCAGGAATCAGAGCTGCTTAGTTCAAATTAAATGGGTTGAATCCCTTGGTTACTTCCAGGAATTGGGAAGAATTCATGCAAATCAGTTCTGGAGAACCCATGGTAGCTCCAGCCTCTCTGACTGCATTAGCTTAGGTTTTCCAAGGATTTATGCTTCAGCTATTATTTGCGTGCACTGTTTGTAAATATAATCTCAGTTTTTCAATAAGCAGCTACATTTTCCCCTGAGCTAAGACTGTTCCAAGGCTTTTTTCTTGTCTAAGAGATGGTTTTTATGTACTGCAGATAATGACACAGTATTAATGCAGCACTGATAGATTTCACAGACTTTACCTGGAAAAAAACACTCTGGAGTAATTTTTTGAGACTGGAATTGTTGCTAACACAAGAGTTAAGCTTCTTACAACACTTCAGTTGGTAAAATGAAAAGGAAAGATGTGTATTTCGTAAGAGATGTAAGAGACTAAGTCTTACAGGCCATGCATGTAGGGATTTGAAGTGCTTGGGAGTTGGGTGTTTGAATATCTCACTTGTTCAAGCATCCACTTGCTTTGGGCACTTTCCTAGGCACAACCACATCCAGATGGGTTGGAAATGGTGCTCAAACTGCTTGGGTGTTTTTGACAGTTCTCCCCAGCGTTAACCTCAAGCTAAAAAGCAACCTGAGTTTACCGACTTCACATTTCTCCCCTGTACGAAGATAAAACAGAGCCTTGAAGAAAAGCTATTGCAGTTCACTGAAGAGACTTGGTGAGGCAAAAATGGGGCAAAAAAAAACTGTGGGTGACCATGCCAGGTTGAGGCTGGGACTGGCAGATCTTGAAACCATTCTCTCAAAAGGAAGATAATGCTGTAGTCTGACTAGTATGTTGGGAATTATGCTTATGAAAAAGAGCAGTAAGGAGGTTCCAGTAACACACTACAGCGTATCAGGTGGAGAGTACTGAAAGTGCAGTGAGATTTTATCTTCAAGGATGTGTGCAAGCTTTCTGTGTAGCTATACTGGAATTCCAAAGGTAGTCTTTTTCAGTGAGAGCCAGGCTTTTTATCAGAGATTTCAGTCAATTGACAGTTGCATGACCAGTGTCAGAGCCAAGTCAAGGAGGGGCTGGCTGCAGCTCGCAGCTGGTCATGCTCGCTTCCATGTGCAAAGCCTTACTCGGTCACAGGGCAGCGAGTCAGACTGGCTCGCATGTAGCAAGCATACCTAATGACACTTGATGCTCTTTGCTTTTGTTTTGGTGGTGGCTGATGGGAGAAGGGAGGGGGGCTGAGCAGCAAGCTATATTCTCTATATGTCATTATATTTCTAATGTTGGTGTTCTTGTCTTTATGTCTATGCATTCTTTAGCTATGAGGATAACAGACCCTTCATCAAGTAAGAATGACCTGAATGGCTGATAAATTTCATTTATCAGTGTGGTCCCATGAACCAGCTGTCAGATCAATATTGAAAAATCATTAAAGCTTCTGTCATTCGCATTTGAGGCAGAAGAGCAAACTGTGCAGAAAAATGGCCAGGCATACAGCTAACGTGCAGAGTTAATGTTCTGCATATGTATTGCCAACCAATTGCTACTATATTGGCTGTATATTCTTTGATTGGGAGTTACTTGAATTCAAGTATATTCAATATTCTGAAGAAATGGTGTTTAATACAGACTTGTTATACCAATAGCAACCTTCTGGTCCACTGTGCTCCAGCACTGAGGGTGCTTTGTGGTAATGTAAATACAGAAGAAAATTTTCAGAAAAGAGCATGAGTGATAACCCATGTGATTCCCATTCTGGCTGATGGGTGCAGTGCAAACTAATCTGTATTCAGAGGATAATCTCCTTCCACAGTGGAGTACCCAATTGTCTCTAATTTTCAATTATACCAAAACATTATATGTTTGTTTCTTTATTGTTACAAAATTGCACTATGGAAAAGAGAAATTGTGGAAAACCAACAGCA
Source organism: Lagopus leucura (assembly GCF_019238085.1). Taxonomy (NCBI): domain Eukaryota; kingdom Metazoa; phylum Chordata; class Aves; order Galliformes; family Phasianidae; genus Lagopus; species Lagopus leucura. Next base: position 28,058,342 of record NW_024962264.1, read on the forward strand.
AGTCTGTACAAAGAAAAACAAAAATCACAAACAAGCCACACCAAAAAAAAATCCTGCAAAGCAAGCCAAAAATGCTCAGAAATTACATGCCTTAGGGCATCCGTGCTTTCTCTCTTGCAACCAAAAAGCAAAGCACAGTAACACAGAATAAAAGCTGACCAACTTTGCAGTAGACTTTCAGTTTGTTCTTCTGGTGAAGAGTCCTTTGTGTTCATTCCTGCAGCATCATTCCCATATTCTCTTTCATTTCTTGATTCCTTTTTTTTTGCGGGCACGGGATGGAGCCATTCAAAGTAATCTCCATGCCCTCTTTATCTCCAGGTCTGTTTTCTGAAGCACAATCCTGTATCTCGTACAGTTTGCACTGTTGAGGGTCTTCTAACCCAAAGATTCCTTTCCATCACTAAAGGTAGCATATTTCCACTCTCATTGCACAATAACTGTTTCACACATCTGCAGCCTAAGGCTCTTTAATCAGGTTCAAGAGTTGGCTGCAGTGCAGGGCAGTATAGTTTCCTGATATTCTGTGGATCGTTTTTAGAAGTCTTTGTAATTGGAGGAACCTTTTGATCATGGTGAGAAAGAGAAGGGAGAGGAAAAAAAAAACAGTATTTTTCACTTCATTTGTTTTTGGTGTTTTTTTGTTTTGTGGGTTTTTTTTTTTTTTAATCAATAACATAAAAAGATTTGTATTTTTAAAATTGGCATACCATTAAAATTATAATGTGCTCTCACTGATGGTGGAATCTCAGGGAGAAAAATATACCAAGTGGTGAATGCTGTAAATGTTATCTAGTGTCTACCTTACCAAAGGATTTTGAGAATGCCTTTTCAATTTGCATCATGCTAAATATTTATTAGCGGGATTGGCTGGAAATGCTTCAAAGGAACTGTTCTGGTCTGATAGATACATAATAGTGATTTTTAAAGAACTGCTTAAGTAAGCAGTTACCTTGGGGAGCTCTTCTGGCCATGTGCTCAGAAAATACATATTTTATAAACTCCAGTGGAAGGAATATTGCTGTATTTTCATTCTAATACCTAAAGAAAAACAACAGTAAACATTAATAGAACAGCAGTGTGCTTCTGTTTGCAACAAGCCCTGCTAAAAGCAAGGGGATTCACAGCTGCAGGTGCTGTGGAGTCTCAACAGGGGAGACTGTCAGTCTGCCCTGCACTGGGCTTTTTCCTCTGAGCTATTGCTGCTTCATCTTTCTCTCTCCTACCCCATGCCCTGCCTAGGAGAGAGCAACCCAGATACTCCCAGGCCCCATTCATGTTTCTGTGGGGCTGGAGCATCTCAGTTAACCAAAACACAGGCAGATTGTTCCATGAGCCTTTGGTAGCAGCTAGAGCTGCTTCAGGCAGTCAAAGAAACAGAGATATTGGCTGGCTGCAGACTTATCTGCTCTGGAGAACCAACGGGTTAATGGTGAGGAAGGGGTGCAGAAGTAGGCATCACTGATTGGTATTATTTCATTCATTTTTATGATGCAGTACCTGCTTGTTTCTAGGGAAGAGGAAAGAATCGTGAAGGAAAGGTCAAAGGGATGCTCACAGTGCTGCTTGCTGTGCAGCTGTGTCTCCCAGCTGGTAGCTGGTTCTCTCCCCTATGTGGCAGCCATTCTCATAAAGTCAAGATAAATAAGAACTTGGAAATTGAGGTTGGTGGTTAGGAGCAGGAGCCGGTCCCCAGTCTGCCCCCATGCTGCTTTCCACACTACCTCTTTTTCTGATATTGGAAGATCAGCCTCTGAGAAGTCAATTTAGCACATGATTAACTTTATTTAGCGGGGAAATGTGGAATGTTTCCCCTGCCCTCCCAGCCTGCCTAAAATCCAACTGAAAAAATGATATGCAACAGCAATCCCATGGCCCAGGTCCTCTGGTTGTCCTTGGCCTCTCCGAGGAGTAGAGAGGCACCATTTCTCTCAGTGGAAAGACAGTTAGATGCTGTCTGTCCTTGCAGAAGCTTGCTGGGACAGAGTTTGCTGTTGGAGAAGACATGGTGTGTGGGCACATATACGCGTGTCTGTATTTTCCTTCACCATAGAGCAGTGTGAAGCAGTGTCAGAGAGCATCCTTGCAAGGAGCTGATCTGGCAAGTACCTGCTTGTTGTAATTTGGCTGGCTCTCTTATGGGAGACCAGCTAAAGGGCAGCAGTAAATGTGTCTTGGTGGTAGTTGTAAAGAAGCTAATCCAGCTAGCGCTCCTGCCCCAGGCAAACCAGTGGCCATTAAAAAAGTGACATTCATAGTTGTTTTGGTTGGTTTATTTTCTTTTTTTCCTGCCATTTACAGAAACGGCATCTACATTGTGTCATATACATAAACACTGCTTTTACATTAAACAAATGGGGAAAAAAAGCCAGAAACACTGCAGACGCTTTGGTTATGATGAATTTCCATTCTCATAACATTTCCATTTTCGTATATTTACTCAAGCTCCAAGACTTGTAAACTGCATCCAACTGAAGACAAAAGTCCCTACAGCTCACTTTGATGTGCTGTTTTCTTTTTGCTAAAACCATGGCCAAAGCTCTCCCTGTTTGCAGACATGTGCCATATTTTATAGATGAAAGACCAATCCTTTTCTTTCTTTTTTTTTTTTGTTCCTTCTAACAGGTCCTGGGTGATAGGTGCGATAGCCCTGCTCTGCTTATTAGGACTGACCTGGGCATTTGGACTCATGTATATTAATGAAAGCACAGTCATCATGGCGTATCTCTTCACCATATTCAATTCTCTGCAGGGAATGTTTATATTCATTTTCCATTGTGTCCTCCAGAAAAAGGTAAGACAGACTGTTCTCAGCGGCACAAGCGGTGGTAACAGTGTGTTTTGTTGCCTAACAACCACAGCATAGTGTTGGCGCATGTGCCCTGAATTCAGATCGAGCAGATTTGTCTCGGTGTGCCTAATAGGGGTGGTAGTTAGAGTGGAAACTGGCAGGGGAGTGAGGTGATAACGAAGATATGTGGCAATGGCATTTCAGCAGCCAGGGTGCTAGCGGTGAGCACATTGGAGGCAGCGCACAAGACAACTCGTGCTTTGCAGGGCTTTGCGATAGCAAACCTGCAAAAGGGCTCTGCCTGCTGTTGGCCAGATTCTCCTTTTCCTTACACCAATGTGAGGCGTAAGTAGCACCACAAGCATCCAGAGGGTCCTTGTGTGTCACAGCAAAATGGGGCTATACATCTTCATTTGCAGTCCTTGCAGGAAACAGCCCCTTTCTGTAGTAGTATATATTGGAGAAAGTATGGAACAGGCTGCTTCTCCCACTTTTTTAAGAGCAGAAGGAGCCACGCTCTGCAACAGTTCACTAGCTTTTGCATAGCTTGGTTGTAATGTGGGTTTTTGAAAATCTTCCTTGCACAGTAAGTACTTCTTGGTGGAACTTGAAATATGCCCCAATTAACATTGCGAGGTAACAGTGGAATAACTTAGGTAAACCCCAGTTGGAAAAAGAGAAATAAAAATCTCCTCATGCATATGTAGATCAAATTTACAAACTTTGACAGTCAGTAATAAATATTTTTAAGAACCATTTTATTCTCCACTGGAACTCAGTAGTGCACATCTCTCTCGGTCTGTGCAAACCTACTGATAATTGTTGATGTACATCTTGGTTTCACAGGCCAAACTCTATATCCAAGATAAGCATATAGAAGAGTTTACATGTGGATACATCTGAGTCCCAATCTGTCAATGTAACTAAGCTGCCTCAGTCTCCAGCACAGCATCCTGTCATGGCACTGTACTCTCCTAGGGTGTTCAGTAGGCATTCAAATCCCTTCTGCCATTCTGCCTCAAGCCAGTCTATGCTCTTAAACCACCACTGATGCCTTTGGGGTTGCTCCTGATTTACAACTGCATAGAGGAGAGGAGAGTGCAACCAGTAGCTGGCTGTGGGGGGGTGCATCTCTCTGATCCGAGAGCTGAAAGAGGAATGGTTTGAAAGGGGGAAAAAAAAATCCTATCTATCATGGGCTAGAAAATCAGCAGAAAGCTGCAGAGAGGCAAGCAGTGGGTGGCTAATTAAAGCAATTGAATTATTTTCCCTCAGCAAAGGATTGATTAGGCACTCGAGTGTATTGGGCACTCGTGGTATTGTGTTTGTCTCAGGCTCTTAAGGAAAAGCCTAATGAAAAAGCTGTAATTTGCTGTTTAAACAGTTGTTCTGCAGAGTTTTCAAATGCTCGTAGATGGTCTAGAGACATCTTGCAGCTAACTGTGTGCTCCAAGTAATCACAACTGGTGTTTTAGTTCATGTGTGTATTATTTTTTTTTCATCAATGGGCAACATGACCTGCGTTTGGTTTTTCTCTGCAACGTGTTCATTTTCAGCCTAGCCCCATTTACTTTCCGGGTGTTGTTGCCTATTAAAATCACACATACGCAGACATGAAGCTCAGCCAAAGCCCAGCTCCTGCCCTGGCACAGCTCAGCACAGTTCCCATGAAGGTGACATTGCTTTCCTGCAGGTGAAGAGGTGTCCGGGTTTGCCTGCAGTGCCCATTTAAAACATGCCCGGCACAGTGCTGTGGAGAAGCAGGCTCTAGCTGCCCCTACAGACTGACAATACAGTCTCTAGGGCTACTGGCTGTACAGTTTCCTCAAATTTCAGTTTAACTGCAAGAAATATATATATATATATATATATATATATATATATATATATATATATATATTTTTTTTTTTTTAAATCAATAGCTCTTATATGTTTCTTCTGGAATCTTTCTTTTTAGTCCCTTGCCAGAAGCAATAACTTTTAGTACCTTGATGAGCCAATATGCCAGTTTACATCAAATCTATGAGGATATTAATTTTCAGTCATAAATAGTGTATCTGTAGTTTCTGCAGTGCTCCTTTGATGTGCCTCAGAGGTAGCTACAACTGACTGGTGTCAATGAGCAGCTTTGCCAGATAAAAGCAGTCCCTTACGCCCTCGTAAATGGTGAGCTAACACTGCAGGAGCAGTCAGCTGCAAGGTGTAAAATAGGCTCATTTCCCACAATAGCTATCATTTTAATGAACCACCAAGGAAAAATCAGCAGCCATGTTGACAATTTTAAGGCTGTGGGGTGGAGGAGGAGCTGCCCACTAACCACCATTACTGTTTCCTTGGCTAGGTACGTAAAGAATACGGAAAATGCCTGCGCACACATTGCTGTAGTGGGAAAAGTACAGAGAGCTCTATTGGCTCAGGAAAAACCTCGGGGTCACGGACACCTGGAAGATATTCCACAGGCTCACAGGTAACCCATGCTTCTTGTCCTTGCCCCAAGACTTGGCACTTCTGCATCAATTTCCACGTTGGGTGAGAAGCTCTCCTCTGTGCCTCACCCTCCAGCAAGTTTGGTAGGAGTCCAAGAAGCTGCCATAGAGCTACCTACATTGCAGCTGCAGAGATTTCCCCATTTCCCAGACCTGAATTCAACATGGTTGCTTCTCTTGGGATTTGTTTGCAATTAGTACCTCTCCAAGAACCTCCTGAATAATTGCAGTGGGCACAAAAAGTTCACATTTGCCACTCAGAGGCAGGTGACTGCTCATAATCTGAGCTATCCTACCTGCTCTCCATGGAGATCAGGAGCTTGGGAGCATTTTGTTGGCTGTACTGCAACCCAGCATGTCCTTTAATTGCCATCTCATGGTTGTTGTCACTGCTATCACCACGTACAGAAATCATAAAATAACTGTTTTTCTTGCTTAAAAAAAAAGAAAGAAAGAAAGAAAGAAAGAAAGAAAGAAAGAAAGAAAGAAA
>NW_024962264.1:28064118-28180976 GCF_019238085.1 Lagopus leucura
AGAAAGAAAGAAAGAAAGAAAGAGAGAAAGAGAGAAAGAAAGAAAGAGAGAAAGAAAGACTACAAGAGTGCTGCAATAGCCTTCATAGTGAAAAGGCCTAGTTTCTGACATTCAGTGGTTTGATCAGTTCCATTATCTCACTTGATTTTCCTCAGCTTATCTCTTAAAGTAACCCACTGGGGCCATATTATCTCATTTAGTCACAGGATTTTTTATGTTTTGGTCACCTAAGTTTCATATGTTGTGTAGCTTGTACTTTTAGTCATTTTCAAGCTAACTTGTATGTACAGGAACAGATTTATGGAAGGATGGAGAATGAAGAAGCTTACTTCTTAATCAATAGAAACCAAATACAAATTTATTCAGTATTACTAATGGAAGTAATTATATGTGACAGTTCAGCTATTAAACTATGAAACACATGCAGCGAATACCAGTTTACAACCTCCCAGGAAAACACAGTTTGTGATTTATGTCTTGGAGCAAATTGTTATTTATTTTGAATGGCTTCCAAAATGTCATCCAAGAACTCCACTTTGGCATTTACTTAGGTGTGGATGTAATACAGGTTAAATAACAGCAATAGAATATGGAGCTTCTCCCCAGTAGGCCATCAAATCCCACAGTAATCAATAGCATACAAAGATACTGTATCCAGTAACATTTATGTGGGCCTCCTCCTTGGCAGCCTCAGCACTGCACTGACTCCTGAGGGCAGTCCCCTTGTCACAGGGAGTGCTTGAGGTACTGTGGTTGGTTATTTTCTGTTACAAGCTTGTTCTTGGAAAGAGTGGAAGTGTTTGAGCCCTATCAGAGGCAGGAGAAACCTCTTGTGGGAGAAAGAGAGTAGATGGAGATCTGCGCTGTAGAATATATCTGGCTCCTGATTTATGAAAAGTCCAAGAGGAGCACAACTCATTAGATCACTTTTGTTTTTTCCTCTGAAAAGCACTTAGGGTACAGAATAGTTAATCCATATGGATCGTGTCAGAGGAATGCAATAGATTAAATGCCCAGGTGAAAAAGAACCGCTATAAAAGTCCATGGGCTGCATGTTACGTTCTGGTTCAATTTCTAGAGGACTAATGCATGCTTAGGAGATGCCATTAGTACGTGGTTAATCACTGGAGAAGAAGCTGTGACCAAGTGAGCCCTGGAAGATCTCACATGGCTAAGACCCCGCTATGGGGAGCACTGGCTTTTCACTGACTAGGAGAAACATAGTCTGCCACAGTGGCAAACAGCATTCTGGATCTCCAAGATGGCCTAGCAGTCCTTTCATGTAGCTGTGGAATACATTCAACATACTGTGTGAGATGAGGCGTGGGTCTGCAGCAGGATGTTCACAAGATGTGCACAGCTGACCTTTTGATTTTTTTGAAAGGTCTAGTGGGGAAAGAGCAAGGCAGTGGTGTAAAAGCCACAAAAGTAAATGCTCTACTTCATGTCTGAGAAGCAAAACAGAAGACCAACATGTTTGGGACATTGTTTCCCCACCAGCAGAAGCTATAACACTGATAGCAAAATCATTACGGATTTTTCAGTAGGGAAAAATAGAAATTACTCATTTGCTGTGGGTTTTTTTTGTTTTTGTTTTTTGTTTTTTTGCCTACATTCCCCAATATGGATAGTAGCTACAAAAACTTTCACGCATTCAGGGACACCAAGAAACAAAGCAACTGTTCAATGCTTTGCAGAAAATTGACACAGACTATCCTAGGTAATATGGGAAATGTGCATGCTTCTGTGTGTAAGTTATTTTTCAGTTATTTGGTGCAATATTGGTAAATCTTGAGCTTGCATGGGTTTGGGTTCCTCTCACAAGTGATTTCTATTGCTTTTTTTTAATTAAGAGGTAAGCAAAGTGAGCAATCCTATTATGCACTTCTTATTTGAGAGAGGCGTTTGTGTTATGAAGTTAGGCAGGCAGTGTTTGGTATGCACAAGATGGTTATAACCAAACAGCAACCGCTTGCTTACAGCTGGATAGAAACAAGTCTCATCCTGAGCTAGGCACCCCAATAGCCCATCTCTAGTGAGGCAGAAAGAAACCTATCTGCGGCTGCTAAAAATTCATTACCTGCTGTGGTTCAATCCCTCTTCAGAGCCGGATTCGTAGGATGTGGAATGACACAGTTCGAAAGCAGTCCGAGTCTTCCTTTATTACTGGAGATATAAACAGTTCAGCTTCACTCAACAGAGGTAACTATAACCTTTTTTTTTTTTTCTTTTTTGTATCTCTAACTCTTGTAATGGATGTAATGAGTCAAATATATTGCCCCTTTTTCTCCTCACTTCAGATGGTGCGAGACCCTAATCATTTACACAAGAAATGTTACGGTATTTACTGTGAGGAGGTTTTGTGCTGGTTGTTTCCTGTTTTCTTTTCTTCATTTATTTTTACACATGCATTTTCAAGGAGTGTCATTTCTGGAAAGGAATTAGGAAAAACAAACAACCCCGTCGTCAAAAAGAAACCTCCATGTTCCCCCAGCAAACTGCCATAAGCTGCTGTGGTGTCAGGCCTCATTGCTGACAGTGAAAATGTGCCGTTATGAGAGCATACTGCCTGTGTTAAGCATCGCAGACATTGTGATTGCTCTGGGTACGTAGCAATTCTGTGGAAGCAAAAATGAACAGCAGAGCACATACGTAAGAAAAGCTGTGTGCTTGGAACAAAATCGTCTGCATTGATGTTCATACCTAGTTTGAAGAACTGACTAATGTGAACTTTATATAGGCATCTGTGGAGGAAAGGCTATCAGAGACGTACAGAAATAGAGGCATGCCAAACACAATGTGGTGCCTGGCACTAGAGGAAATAAGAACTTTTGTTAAAAAAAAAGTCCTTTCAGTCAGTTATGGGAAAATGGCAGTAAGAGGAGGGAAAAAAACCTCAGAGACTGATTTGTTTCCAGTTTGCTACGATTACCTTATGGCTTAACCTTGAGAAATTAGATGCTAAATTCTGTTTTGCATCTCTACCCAGTTTATGCTGGAATTAAGAAGAGGCAAAATTTGGATTATTGAGCCCAACTGTAATCATGATGGTGAAAATGGAAAGTGTTTCCATTGCTGATGGTCACACTGAACAGATCAGCTGAGAGTTGAATTGGGACTTTGGTTCTTTTCCAGTCTTTATTCACCCATTTTTCCCACTGATTTTAGGATGAGTTTTGCCTGTGTAACAGTGTAAGGATAGGCTTTGAGAATTTTGACTGTGCTGTTAGTAGTGTTGACTGCAGAGTGCAGGGGTGCTAAGTGTATATGATTAATTTTTCTTAACATTACATATGTATTCCCAAATCAGTGCAAAGGGGAAGGCAGCATAGTTAACATGGAGGTGTACTTTCATCTCTCGACCCACTACAAAGGTGTTTTGCTAGTGTAGTTTCATTTTGCACTGGAGATTTGTTGGTAAAGATAGCCATAAGATACCATTACTGCAAATGCCTCTGTTCATATTGATTTAACTGTGTGCATTGCCCTTGGGTCTCTCTCCATCTTTGCTACAAGCAGGCTTCTCTGGGGCTAATTTAGTGGGGGATCAGTTGTACAAAGGTTACAGAGAGAACCACCATTTCCCTCTGCCATCCATCTCAGCAGCAGTCCAGAATGTGTTATGCATGAACTGTTCACTCCTTTAGTTAGCACAGAATTTTCCTTGTTCTCCAGTGCAGCTGAGGCTACAAAGGGAAATGCGTTAGCAAACAGCATCTTGGGCTTGTTGGCAGAAAAAAGGTGTCTCCTTTTTCAGTTTTGGCTCTTTTTGTGCAAAGATGGGAGTATGGCTGTAAATTGGGAAAGCTGTGAAGAGGTTTTAAGTGGGTAGTCTCCATCCCTGTGTGGCAAGAGCCCACTGGTAGATGTACCTGTTATTTAAAGGTCGGTCGGGAAATGAACTGCTGGGGGAGGCATTTTCAAAGTGGATTTCATCCAGCTATTTCTGTTGTGTGCCATCACATGAGATGAATCATCCAAAGGGCCTGCATATCTCCTCAGACTGCAGAAATAGCCTGGTAACTGTCTTCAAAGGGATGCTTTGTGGTGGGATGCTTAAGCATCCTGAATAAGTTGTGCAATTACACTGGGGCACCCTTCCTCTTTTTCACACAAGCAGGCATGCAATTTATTGTTTTTGTTTGCTGGGTTGGTTTGGGTTTTTTTGGTAGATCTGCAAAATGGAGGTTAAAACATTTATTTGGGAGTCAGCGTCTCTGAAGCAGCAGGTGGTCAGTTATGCTAGGAAAATACACCTGACATCAACAGAAATCCTGCTGCAGCGTGCCCCAGATATTTCACACTTTATCCTTTTTATTCTGCCTGGAAAGAAGTGTTCATGGTCCTAGGGCTTTGCATAAAGTATAAATTGTTTCTTCAGTCTCTCCCTCAAGAGAGCTGAAGCCTGAACAGACCAGTAGGGCAATGTGGTTTTCACAGTTCTTGTCTTCCTCTTAATATTTTAATATATATCAAGCTTTAAAGGAGACATTTCATTAATGTTTTATTTACAAGTGTGCAATTAAACCTCAGAGGAATCAAGTACAAGTCTTGAATTATATGGTTGGTATCTTTCCTGGCCTGAGGTTGATAAAGCAGGCTTGTATACCCTTTCAGAAGTCTCTCTCCAGCCCTCCCAGCCTAGATACCTTCTACATGAAACTGTATTATCCCAAATTATACATTCTTTGTGCACAGCTATTTTTCCCAGAACCTTCAGTCAACAGTCCAGTTTCTAAAGCAGAGAGAAAATGGTCCTTTCTCCCCAGAATCATCCTGTCCTCCAACTCCTGGCCTGCCTCACTCCTCCATTTCCTAGGCTGGTGCTGACTTTTCATGCTCCTGTTGTGAAAGCAGACAGCAGTGGCACATCCTCTAACTGGGGTACTTTTTCATCTAAGCCTTTTTTCCCTGGTCACACTCACAATACTAACAACCCGTACTGCTTGTTGATGTCCCAGATAAGTCTGCCCTTGCTGTCCTTTTTCCTGTATTATGATTAGCATTTGCTGTCCCACTTCATATGCCTCCTTCTTCCATGAACATCATGGGTGTCAGTCTGGAATACTGTGCTTGTACGGCACGTCCTTCCTTTAGACACATAGCAGTATCTTTATCTGATTTAGCAGATGTCACATTCCTTGCAGCTTTTTTTCAGCTCCAGCACCTCTTTCGTCTGCTACCCTCTTCCCCTGCAAATGCCGTGTGCCGTGATATTGTTTTGCATGATATTATTCTCATTCATCCTACTGGGAATTTCCAGCACATTCCCGAACTCAACTGATGTAACACATTCTGTAATGAAACCAATACTTCCTCTTGACTGTCAAGACATACACGATCATTTCAAGTATCTACTGAATGCAACTTCCAGTTACAGACTAGTCCAAACTGTTTTAGGTTCCATTCCCCCTTTCTGCTCATCATGGCTTTGTGTGTTTGGGGTTATATCAGTCTACCACTTCTGCTGTCAGAAGAAGAACATGCTAGTCTGCCCTGTAGACAATTACTCTGTTTCAAGATGTAGGGGGTTTCCTGGTCCTCACACTCCAACTCTGCAACTTTGCCATTTTTCCCACCATGGATCTGGCTGAGTATTCCTTCCATCTATTTTACATCCATCTTGTGCTTCTCTCAGCACTGAAAATTTGGGATGGGCTTACTGCGTCAATGTCTTCATCTCAGTGGTTCTCCAGCTTGTCTGTGACTCCAGTCTCTGCAGGATAAAAAATGCAGACATTACTTTGGGAGTTTCTTCATCTCCCTGTGCTTGTGATCCTTTCAGTGTTGTCTGCTTTCCTCTGCATTTCTCTTCTGCTATGTCTCATGTGTGACACAGCATGGACTGGCCTTTATTTACGTTAGGCATGACTAGACTGTAATTCACTGTGGAATAGTGTGTTTGCAAAGTCCCCAAGTCTGTGTTCTATTATCCTCTTTGCCTGACTAGGAATTGATGCAGCTGTGGTATGAATGCCATGGCTTCCAGCTGACATCGGTCTCCCAAGTCTAAGTCTGATGCAGAGTTATTTAAACTTTGCTACACCTGAGCCAAGTCTGTAGAGCTGTACTCAGCTCAGACAAGTACCACATGGCAAAGTAATGCTGGAGCTATAGAGAAGTATTGAATTAGCAACCCAGATGTGGTTTGCTGAACATCTGGGTGACAGCCTGCCCAAGTCAGAAACAGTGCAAGGGTTGAGCATAGTAGTATTGTTGAACTTATAACTGCAAGCTGTTTCGGAGTGAGCTACAAAAGGTGAGTGAGGTAAAACCTGAACCAAGCTGATGACTTTGTGAATGGAAAAAAAAATATCTTCCTTTGCCTAAACAGCATTTGGGAGGTTTAGGAGGTCTTGATTCAGACACTCAGACAAAATGCTGAAAAACTGGACCAAAAAGCTACATTGAGATGCCTGTAGGGTGGAATTGTTTCCTTGAAGGCTGAAAAGTAGAAGGTAGAGAAAGCAACAAGTTCATCAGGAGAAGACAGTAGATAATTGCTTGGTTGTAACAGGAGATTCTTAGGTGGTTGGGATAAAGACAGTTGCTAAAAAGAGCAGAGATTAAAAGCAATTAATGTCATTACTGTTGTTTCAGTTCTGTTACACTTGTACTTCTGAAATCTAGTCATGTACCTGTGCAGTCCACGCAGGTGGAAAGGGAATGTCACTCAGCACTGTGCTGATGGAAAGAGGAACAGATTGCAAGGGACCACTGCAAATACACTGTTTGAACACTGCTGGTATGGCATAGACCCAAGCTCTGGGGACATCTAAGTGGCCTCCTTCTAAGCATGAGAAACAGGTCTGTTTGCACCTGGGGAGCATTACTGTCAAAAAGCATTCAAGTAGTTCAGACAGCCTTGCAAACAAGCAGTTGTAGTGCAAAACAGCAATGCAACTCCAGCCTGTTTTTATCTATGTCTTAGGTGAGAGGTAAAACAATAATTACTGTCTCTCTCTGGATACGAGACAGCTGAGAGAGAAAAAAACCATCATGAACCCTATGGTACTTTGTTACCCTTCAGGTTTTCAAGTTGGAGATTTGATATTTTCTTCTAGAGGAAAAATGAGTTATCTGTTAAAGGAAGGAGTGTTTCTTGTTTAGGTGAGGCTTGAGAACAGCAGAGAAAAAGGAAAGCGTTGTCGATGGTATGAGGTAGTGTTTTCATACAGGAAAACGTACTGTTGGAGCCGCATGTATCCATTGAAGTTAGCAGATAAGAGGAACTGTATCTTCACTGGTGGCAAGCACTTAGAATATCTTGGTGGCTTTTCCCTCTGGGAAAATAAATGGAGTAGAGACAGAGCCACCACATTTCTTTGTAAATAGAAACTATTGTTGTGCGGGGCCCCACTGTAATGCTCTGCATTCACTGTAATGCCCTCAATCTTGGCTTTCAAACTAGAGAGCAAGTTGCACCTAAGGAGCAGGTTTAATAGTTTAAAATAAAGCTTAATGCTCCAATCCCAATCTTCCTGTAGAAACATGAGTATGTGCACCCCTTGTCTTTTGGCTCTATGCTCTCTCATCCTGAAGGCAGTGCTCACAGCCCCTGCTAACCCCATCCACAGAGGTCTCCAGGAGAGCTGTATTGGTGGCCTACGTTGCTCCGATTTTCCCTGATTGCAGGAACATCAGGGAAATGCAGCTCTGCAAGCAGATGGAACAGAGTTGCTGCATGAGTGAGAAGAGCTGGGAGACAAGAGGAACCCAACTAAAAGGCATAGGGCACTGTCCACTAAAGCCTGAACCCATTAGGCAGAAATGGATGCTGGTAACAGGGTCTGTCCACAGCCCTCAAGAAGGTGGGAGGATGAACCAAGTCCAGGGGCTAGCACAGAGCAGCAGGGGATGGGCGTAAAGACAAGGCTGGAAGCTGGGCTACAACCACCGTCCAAAATTGTAGGAGATAGACAGAAGGAAAGGACTGGTAGTCCAGTGCCGAGCAGGGGATATGGAACACACGTGAGACTTACGGAGGCCACTAAGTTGAGTCAGTGCCATCAAGATCCCATAAGCTGGTGCAAGATTGGAATCCAGGACCTCTGGCAACTCCTGCTGCAAGGTGGCAAGTCTTAAATATTTAATTATTCCTTTTGGCCTTAGGAGTCTGTTTATTAGAGTGGATGCACACTTGCAGCCTCTACTAAACCTTAGGTGCTGGATGGGTGTATGAAGGCCAGAAAAAAAAAAGAAAAACATACATGAAAAAGTCATTGTGAAGCTCCAGGATCCCCAATATTAGTGCACTTGTTATTTTTCCTGGCTAGGAAAGCCATACTCACTCCTCTTTTTCCCACGCAAATGCTCTGAAATGGGAAATGGAAATTAGGGTATTCTTTTGTCCCCGTCCCTTGCCTTTTCCTCCCAAATGCCTAAGTGTCATTGTGTGTTTCAGATTGTAAGTAGTGCTCCAGCATGAGTACTTGATTTCTCTTTGCTTTATTATTTCTCCCCTGCGTTTTTATATCAACCACAAAGACATAATCTGAAACATACACAGGAAAAAGGGAAATTATTGCTACTGTTTTCAGAGATAATCAGTTTAATGTCAAATTCATGTGGATTTCTTCATAATGAACAGAACAAATTGAGCTCAAATTCAAACAGTGGGAATCTGAGTCAGAGAGGAAAATTAAAATGAAGAACATTAATATCCTGATTTCTAACCCAAGACGTGATTGTTTCCTAAATGAAATCTCCCATCAAATTCCTACCACCCACTCAAAAATATAATTAAGCTGTGATTTCCATGCTGAAACCATATCTGCACTGTTAACTCAGCAGGGATGACTGTGTGTGTTTTAGAGGGGGGAAGTTTTAAATTATCTTCAGGTGGCCATATCAGCCTGCATTTTTAGGAAGCTTTTCCTTTTAAAACACATTAGAAGGTGACATTCTGCCTTGGTCAGAGTCTGTCACTCCAAAAGGTGGTAGCTGCAGGTTTGCACTGGGGCACTGAAGTGAAACTAGTTTGGGTTACTGTCCCCAGATTTTCCCCTTCTGTATGGTGAGATGAAGATGTTTCTGTTTAGCTGTCTGCGTAGGATTGGCGTGTAGTAGCTAGGACATAATTTGGAAATACAGCAGTGAAAACAGTCTGACTTATGGTGTGGTTAAAAGGAGAGACCAGCAGAGGGAAAGAAAGAGCAAAATGGAAAATCAACACAAACTGCTCAGGAATGGCTTAACCCAGTTCAGCATTTTTCTAGTTCTGGCTTCAGAGCTGTGTCAGCCCCTGTTCAGGAGCTTAAATAAAGATAAATTTCTCCATACACTTTAAAGAATGACTTGCTCATCTGAGCACATTTGCAAAGCTGACCCTTTGCTGTCAGTGCCTAGGGAAAGCAGAGGGTGGGTAGAAATTTGGATTGCAGGATGGTTCTTGTTGTCATGTGTCAGTCTATCTCAAGATGCTCGTTCTCTCCTTGATGGATTTGTGTGACTGGCACGACAGACAGATTTCTGTTGAATTTATATTGAGTATAAAACAAATAGCAAGCACTTAAACTCTGGGAGAGGTAGGAATGCCTCTACTCATCTCAATCGGATATTCAAAGGGCGCCATCCACTGATATGTCACAGTCTGGCTAAACAGCTCTTGCTTGCTCTGAGCAATACCGGTGACTCTTGTTCAGGCTTAAAGGTATTAGAGAATAAATACTGCTTTCTTTCCATTTGTTTTCTTTTTTTGCACTACATATTTAGTGGTTGGCAGGGTCTTCTGGAGGGAAATGTAGAGGACTTTTCAAAGCTGAGCCTGTGATGACTCCGGTAGAAGCTGCAGCCTCAGTGGCCACTTGGAGACCATCATCTGCCAATGTGCAAATCTCACTTTATCATCATCACTGCTTTAAACCAAAGGCATGGCACTTTTCCCCCAGCGCCTAGCATTTCTGCAGTCTGTGCTTGATACTGGCCTTGCTCACCACTGCTGAGCCAGCAGGTGTGTTCTGCTGTACCAGCCCAAGGGACTCCAGCAGACTATTTTTGAGCATTTCCCTTCCTAGCGACTAGCAAAGCTCCCAGCCTTGGGAAGGTTAGGCTTTGTTGCAGGGGATTCAGGCAGCAGTCCTGGAGCCTGGAGGCAGCCGATTTAGCCACAAACAGCAACAAGAATGTGAACCCTCTCTCCTTCGGCCTCGGCGGTATGATTAGCAGCTCCATTTCTGTTTCTTTTCAGTTGAGGCTGCCTCTTGAGAGCAGAGTAGTGTTTTTCTGAGGTGCTTATGTGTCCCTTGGATGTTTGGTGGAAGTCTGGAAGTCAAAGGGCAAGAAGCAGGTTGAGAGTCCCTTGAGGCATCTCTCCACTAATCCAGAGCAAGCCTGCAGGCTCTGTTCTAGCATTTCACCTAGCCACAGTTTCTCAAGTGCTGTGGCTTCTGCTCTCTCTCTGGGGATGGTGATGCTCAAGAGCACTTACCATTCCAGTACTGCAAATACTGTGTATGCCAGTGCTCACAACAAGGGGAATAGCACAGGAATTTCAGAAGGTTAATTTATGTCAGGACTCTAAAATTTCCATTTTGCCCAGTGTTTGTGGCTGTTTCTTTACCACCTCACTGCTGCTGGCATTTTTCTGATGAAACTGCCTTAGTTTTAAGTCTTCAGTTTTGTCCCCTGCTTCTATGTTCCTTCTTTGCAACCATTACAGAGCATATATATCAACCCCTGATTCTCCCTGACCCCATGAGTACCAGTGCCTGGGTCCCTCTCTCAGACAGATCACAAATTTGGATGGAGTTGTCCACATGCACTGAGACAACCTGGAGGAATTTCTGTTTGCAAGACATAAATCTCTGCAGCCCTACTACGTGGCTGTTGGTTTAACTAAATGTCAGCATCTGGCCTCAAAATGAATCATCCTGATAATCTTATATGAAGTAGAGATGAATTCCGGGTAGCTGTAAGCAAATGAATATTTTCTATTTGTAAGGAAAATGCAGTATCCTTTTGGACTAGCAAGTGCCTCGACTTCTTTTTTCAGTTGTTCATGGTTTGTGATTGTTTTTTTTTTCAATCAGCCTTACATATGCCAGGAAAAATATGATTTTCTGCATCAGGGATCAAAACTTAGAAAATTTAACTCGTATTTCTGCCTACGTGTGAAATGAATCCCATTGCTGATTGTCTTCTGGTTTATTTTGCCTCTCTGCTGCCTGGGACAGAGTTAGCTGAGATTTGTAGCAGTGATTTCAGTGAGTGACGTGGCATTCTTCCTTTGGGAGATATTATGAACTGGCTTTGATTTTAGGATTGACAGCCATATAATTGGAAGTTCAGTCATTAGGTGGATCAGATTTAAAGAGGAAAAGTAAGGGCAAAGCAATTTCTGAAATCAGAGCAGGCTTTGGGGACTATTAGATCCAGCAGAGTATTGCTGCAGAGCAGTCTTAGCATGATGACTGTGGAGGAAGGAAGAAAGCATGACTGCTTATACTCTTGCAAGTACAGGCCAGTTTCCACCATAGGCATGGCATTCCAAATGTCTTGATTAAGAAGTTGCATCTGGTGAGCAGTAAGTATAAAGAGCCATAATGCAACTTTGTGCAGTCAAGGTGTAGAGAACCATAAACTCTTTGAAGGAGCAGCAGTGGTAAAAAGAAATGTCCCATCTGGGGAATGTGCTTCTGCTTCAAGCAGCTGAGAAGGAATCAGTGGAACGATGGCCTCTGTCCCATGTCAAACATTAATAAGTTGATGTGGACTAGCAGTATGTTTTGAACATGGCCTGCAGATTATAATCTTATCATCTGAAATCATTCCATGAGAAAGGAGGGAAAAAGGGAAAAAGAGCTATTTTCCCTGCCCTGTGTCTGCATAAAAGCATGGAATGTTTCATTTCACAGAAGATGGCCCAGAGCTTAACAATCTCATTTGCTGAAATTCCATTTCACTGCAGTCAGTATTAATAGCTTCTCAATGAATAGATTAGATGCTGCAAGTGACAACAAACCTATTTGAGAGAAATTTAATAGGGAGGTTTATTGAAGTTTATTAACTAAATCCTGTTGGCTATTATAAGAACACAGGTCAATAAATCTGAACGTCAGAGCGTTTGTTGAAGGGAACGAGGAAGAATGCTGAAGATAGCTGTTGTCCTTCAGCAAATGTGTGTGATTTCACTTTTCATAGTTATATGAATTGAATAACTTACAAGAGAACATGCAGAAAACCAGGATTTTTTAAAATACTTCAAAAATCTGTCCGCAACACAGTAAAGAGCAGTACTGAATGCTGATAAGAAAAGTCACAGAGATGACTGGAGCTTTGACTCATGCAAACCTGCTTTGAATGTATTTTCTTGGCCTGGGAGTAAAATGGAATAAGTTAATGTTCAATGATGTACAGAGCTAGCAAGAATTTACAAACAGATCTGTGCAGCAAGGTTATTTCAGTAATGTTCAAGTTAAGGAGGTGAGTTACTTACTATGATTAGAGTAAGGCAGTGTGTTTTTATTTGTTTCTTTGTTTTTAAATGGACACTTAGGAAAAGATTCATCTCTAACCACATCATTGGTGCCCTGGATAAACTAGTCTCACTGGTAGCCAAGGCACTGCAGTAACTCTGGGGACTGGGCCATACTCTCTCTGCAGGGTGGTCTGAAGTCCAATATACGAAGTGTGAGAAGCTAGCGGTCTTGATTTATGCGGTCTTTGGACAGAAGGATAAGTTGGCTGCTTTCAGGAGGCAAAGTGGGCAGGGGCAGAGCTCCCTACTCTATCCTGAGGGATGGGAGCAGCGAGAGTTGTGTGGACGGCAAATGGGGAAAAAAACATAAAGATTAAGGTTGACCAGAAGCACACCATTACATCCTTCAGGAAACAACCAAAAAAGTAACAAGGACAATTACATTTTTGGACTCCCGGGTCAGAGGCAATGAAATATTTTGTTACAACTCAGATGTGCCTTTTCTGAACTATTTATTTTAGTTTTTACTCTAATGCAAAGATGACATCATAAGAGAGTCAAAGTCAGCTTTCATACAAACCAGTCTTGAGAAACAAAAAAGAAAAACATTTCATTTGGAAAATACTGGGCTTCTCTGGGCATTTTTGAAATGTTCAATTGATTGATTCGCTAGTTCACCAGCTTACATTTATTAAATGCTTTAGTCTACTTTCTCTGCAAAACTGCACTCTTGGCATGCCTTCTCAGCAGTGGGGAAATCCTCCCTTCCCCAGTGTGCTTCCAACCTGCTAAAATGCATGTAACAAGGCAAGAGCTGGTTTTGGCAAGTCTCTGAAAAGATACAAAGCCAGAAGAGACATGTGAGGGTATCCTTACCTATGTGGGCAGATGACCCTGAAAAAGCAGTGCTGCCCAAGCCATTGGCAGCCTGCTTAGGCCACGCTGCATGACATTAATTTTCAGAAAGGCTGGTGGAGTACTTGGATATGTTTCCCCTTCTGTTGAGCAGACCACGCAGATGATTCAAGTTAGCTTAAATGCCTTTAAATGGCTTTGTCAGCCAGCTGCCCACAAGAAATTAGTTGAATTTTTTTCCTGAATGATACAACCTAGAGTCTGGTGGCATACGCTTGTCATATTTCTTTTTGCCCTTTGCTTTTAGTTGAGTGTTTAAAATGTACCTGTTTAACAAGGTGCAGCTTTCTGTTGTGCTCACGCACCAAATTCCTGCTGTTAAACGCAGGCTCTGTTTGTGAACTTCTCATCCCTGTGAAAAAGGAAATTCCCATGTGAGCCTTTGGCCTTGAAGCCTCATCTTTTTCCCACTCCCAAGAGCAGGTATGCCCATATGCACACAACACAAGGTGGGTTTGGGAATGAGGTGAGTTTGCTTTCAGTAGAGTACCTTTGGCTAGCAGAACTGAAGGTGTTGCAGCGCAGCTGAACTGAAGCCAGCCAGCATAACTAAGCAAATAAAAAAGTGAAAAGCATGCTTGGTGACTGTGTGCTGTGCTTGGGTACTTCAGGAAATGGCAGAGGAGGAATTTGTTTAGGGGATGTTAGCACTGAACTGCTGCAGAGCAAGGATGATGCTGGGCTGCATGATTTGCTGGGAGTAATTGGTGTCATGACATGGAAGGCTATGACATGTTGTGCCAAATAGGCCTATTTGCATCTTCTCTTAGCATTTGCAGAAGGCATGTGTTTTGATCCCAGGCTTTCTCTGTTGGACTTCACTAGCTGTTTATTACCACGGCCATTTTCATGGGTAGCCCACCTGCTTCTTCTGCTCATACCTCATCTGCAGACTTAATCTGCTTTTCCCAGTAGTCCTGGTGGTTGCTATAGCAATAATAAAGTGTTATGAAAATGGCAGGATGATACTTAAATGTATGGCTTGCAATACCTTTTTCTTTCTCCCTCCTGGGAAGGAGAAACTCAATAATGGGGATTCAGCTGTTGTATTATTGTTTTATCTTAAGCTTTAACTTCAAGCTCTCTGGAGCCTGAATGTAGTTTTTCTCCCTCAATCCTTTGAGGCAGGGAATGTTGCAGCTTTAAAGCAGCTAAGGAGAAACAAGACCCCAGATTAATGAATACAAGGCATATATAATTTTCTTTTTGAGATGCCAGAGGTTGTATTTTCCATGACACACACAAAGAGTGAAGTTTGCTGTGGGCAGCCCACCCTGATGGGAGCCTGCTGCTCAGTGCCCAAAATATTGAAAGGTATCAGAAAGAGATATCAGTGGATTTACTTTGGCTTTGCACCAGGAGAATTACTCAAAACTGACTTCAAAAGTGACATTTAGATCAGTAAATTAAAAAATCTTAACGCCCTCACAAATAAAGGGAAAGGAAAGCAGAAGATGTGGTATTTTTGTTTCGTGTCTGCATATAGAAATGGGTGGCTGTTTTGTTACACAAAGCCTCCTCTTGTACACAGATTTGCAATTGAAAATGACTGACTTATTCTGAGTTTTCCACTTTTTGTAGTGTTTGTAGTCAGAATCACTGATCTGCTTTAAAAGTTTCCAGGAACTATCTAGTTCATACAGTCCAGAAGGACCAGGTTGATGTGAATTTAGCTTGTTTCAGAGCCCACCGGGCAGCAGAGGGCCCCTGTGGTGCATGTAGGCAAGCCAGGTGCTGTGTACTGACATAGATGTGTCCTTTTTTGTCTGTTGCCGTGCACTGCTCCAAGCTCAAGCTGCAGTGGGATCAGCTCATGCATGGCAACAGGTGGGGTACAAACCTGGGAAAAGCATCACTGTCTTTGTTGTGGGAACCTGATGTGTTAGACAAGATCAGGCCAGCAACACATCATGTGAGATGCTTCTTTCTGTAGTTGCCATTGAAAGACACCTTGAGCAAAAGCGTTCAAAGCTTGGGGCAGGTACAGCCTTCTTCTCCATATCAAATCTCATGGCAACCAACTTGGAAATTGGGGTAAATCTCAAATGGAAGGATTATGTCACTTCGGAATTTGTGACTGCCATTAACTCTGGACTTTCCTGTTACTTGTATAAACATGAGTCCCTCTTTGAATCTTTTGCGGCCCAGCTTGTTTAGAAGTGGTATAAAAGCGGAGGCTACTTTAATGTCCTTAGTAGTCACACTGGTATAAAACAAGTGCAAGAAGAGAAGTTGTTCCTACAGTCTTCATCCAGTATGTGATAGTAATGGATAAACGCATCACCAGAACAAAAGGACTGACTCATTTGACAATGAGTTATATTCAAGGTTGCTTAGTTAAGTGTTCATATAATGTTTTTTTACAGGAGACAGCTTTGTTTCCTTATTTCCAAACACAACAGTTCATCTTGCTTTACATCAGTATAGCCAAAACATCAGGTGAGAGAAACCAGTATTTTTTGCAGCTGCATGTATCCATGCAGGAGCCTCCCTGGCATGCAGCCCTCATACAGCGCCGCCTTCTACCTTGTTCTGTGCTCAAAAGGCCAAGTGACCCGCTAGTGCCATTCGCCTCAGTACGGGAAGGGCTGGGGAAACATAAAGGAGAGGCAGGACAGATTTTGCTTTCTTGAAATGCTCTGTTGGCATGAGCTTTCACAGAGCTTGCTTCTGAGAAACTGACCTGGGGCTTGTATATTATCAGCAATGGCATAAAAAAAAAAAAAAAAAAAAAAAAAGGGAGGAAGCCAGGTTATTAGTTGCAGAGAAGAGTTTGCATCCAGAACATCAGCGTCTTGCAAAGCCCGCCTCTACCACGCCACAGGGCCACCTTTACTCTTTACTCCCAAGAGAGGCAGATGGTGGACTCTGCATCCCATAGGTGACAAAGATGACCCCAAAAGAGTGGCTGGTGTTGAGGAATTTGCTTTCCAATCACTTGTTTGGATTTGGGCAGCAGATGTTGGTGAAGCCAGTTAACCCTACCACTCCAGCTAGGGGCCAAGCTGGGATGTGGGGGTCTGGGATGGAGGTTCTGGTGCCCTGGAAGAGGATTGGGCTGGGGAAAAGATGGTGGTCTGTTTTCTGTGCTCCTTCCCTTTCTCTTTGCCTGCTGATAGCCTTGGAATTGCCCCATTTAAGACTTGTTTTCTTAGTAGGAAGGATTTGTTCTAATGTTTTAGCCCAGGAAGTAAATGAAAATTACTTTATGCCCTTAAGTATTCCAGCAATGAGAGTGGGAATTGTCTTGGGGTGAGTTTTTGAGTCAGCTGCCTCTCTGGATCCCAGGAGAGATTTAACAGGACAAGGGTTTAATGGTTTTTTGGTCCTGCAGGTCAACAAGAGGAGGGGGGAGGCTTTGCTTCAGGGATTGATGCTTGTGGTGGGAAATAGGGTGGGTCTTGGCATCCACCTGCTAAGCTGTGATGATCCTGAAAAGCAGAAGTCCAGAATCTGCAGCTCCAAGGGGCAAACCTAAGGGGAAGGCTGACAGCTGGCTGCGTACTCAGAAATGACAGGAAGGAAGGCAAAAAGATGTTTGCTTGGAAAACAGGGACTCTCCAAACATATGTCCACATGGTCTGCTTTCAGTCCCAAGTGCAACACCTGCCAGGCCGAGGTGCTCTCATTACCCGCCTGCCAGGAGGCACTGGACAGCCCCTGAGAGCAGGAGCTGCAGTAAACTCATACTCTTAGATACAAGAAACTGGTGGCCAGAGCAGAGCTCTCCAATAAGTGCTGAGAGCCTTTGAAGAGGTTGCATTTTCCGTCGTTTCTTTTTAATTATACTATTTCAGTTTCAAATACATTTCAAGGGACCAGTAAGAGAGATCCTAGGCCACAGTGGGAACTGAATGTGCTGTTTTATGTTAGTCTTTTTTGTTTTTTCTTCTTCATTTGGCACTTTTTGGAGAGTTCCCCCCACCTCCCCGCCATTGTGTAGGCTGCCATCTTTCTTTGTTTATTTGTAGCAAGCATGTGGGCATAGCCTTGCTTACACTCCGAGCAACTGGGGAACCACCATAAATGTAGCTTATCTGCTTTCTGATCCATTTTCTTTTGCATCAGTTTGGATTTGTGCATTGTCAGTAACATCTGTGCTGCTTTAGTGGCCTACAGTTCTCAAGTCTAATTAGCTGGCTGCTTGTAATCAGGACTAATTCAACTGTTGTCATTCTGAATGTTCTTTTTCCTTTTTTTTTATGCCACATTTGCCTGATTGACCTTTTTTGTTTTTTCTCTGTCTTCCTATCGGGCTGCTCCAGGAGCCATGGCTAATCATCTTATAACCAATGCTCTGCTTCGTCCTCATGGCACTAACAACCCTTATAATACATTGCTCGGGGAATCGGCGGTCTATAACAACCCTTCTGTCAGCATGTACAACGCACAAGGTGTGCTGGAGTTTCTCTCTAATTTTTCTAGTGAGAATTCCATTTTCTGTGGCTTATTTTTGCCCATTTCTTTCTTTTTTTCTTCTTCCCCTCTTCCCCCCCCAAACATTTTGTTTTTTTGGAACTGGGCACAGAAACGATCCTCCCTTTTCTTTCATTTCAGTGCATTTTTCCATTTTGTGTAGGCTTTTTTCCATGAGCAATCAAGTTCACTTTAAAAGACACTCATCAGTTCTACTCAAAGCATTCACAGTGGTTTTGATTTTGATTTTTTTTTTTTTTTAATCCCCTTGCTTTTGTATTGTTTTGGTCTTGTGTGTGTGTTTTGTCAGATGTATCCATTTCTCTGTTGTCTGCACATTTCCTTGTTAAACCATTCATTTCAGAAGCAGGAACACCTTTGAAGGTAAGTGAAGCTAATATGGCCTTTGACACCAAAGCTGCTGTTGTTTGAAATGGCAGAGAGAAATGTGGTCAGCAGCACACCAGTATGTCTGCTGGAGGTTGCACAAGAAAAAAATGCCAAACAAAGCAAAAACGCCCTTGATTTGTAGGAAAAAATGACAGCTGAAGAGAGGAGCAAAGGTCAGCTCCAAAGAGCAGAGTTTAGACGTTGGAGGAAATGTTTTGCCATTTGCATTAATACATTTTGTATATTCTATTACAAAGTAAAAAGAAAGAAGGAATGGAAAAAGGCGTAGGGAAGCTCAGAGCTCTTGACACATTGTTCTGTGCACGAGAAGTGAGCAGGTAGAGTCAGTCGTATTCAGCCGAGGCTCCCTCTCTGAGGTCATTCTCTTGTCACCAGTGTGTGTGTGTCTGCTCCAGCTGTGGGGACAGGGCAGTATTTGTAGGCTGCTGTCCTGGTGCTGCTGCCCAGGCCAGGCTGAGGTGTTTGACAGGGATGGAAAAGCAGCTGAGGTGTGGAGCTTTCCAGCTCCATCCTGCTCTACCATTTCTTTTGGGGGATAGCGCTCTTTCACCTCTCCCCTCTAATGAAGGAGCCCATTTCCCATAAAGGATCCCTGAGGAAGGGAGAATAATGATGGTTATAATGGAAGCAGTAAAACCCCCATTGTGCTAAATAGCAGTGTATTGTTTATAACAGACATAGATATTGAACTGTATCACTAGGGTATTTTCATTCAGTCCACAAGGAAGCACATGTGTTTGAGCTTTCTGTTGTTCATAAATTTCTTAAGCTATGCTAACATTGTGCAATAAATTTGCTTCCACTAATGTCTTCTAAAAAGGGGCTACTGTTAAGCATGAAATGCTCTGAATTTTAAGATCTTTAGTGTATCACAAATGTCAAAACAAGCTTTCATATTCTGTATGTCTTCTTGCATGATAATATTGAGATTTGAGGGACTTTTAAGTCAAGTGGCAGCAGGTAATGCTGGGTCAGTATCTAACTTAAGGCAAGTCCTGAGGTTCAGGTCTGGGGGCCTCAAATGGACAAAAGTGATTTGAGCGGAAACGTGACAAAAGGTTTTACATGCATTTTAATAATCTTATGTTCTTCTAGTTTATGAGACTGGATTCTGATACAATTACCTGAGTTAACAGTACATTATTCCACAAATAGTGTTACTGATTTGAACATGCTATTCGGTGCAACACAGCCAGATGGATGACAGAGAAAGTTGCCCAGCCTACATCCCTAGTATATTAAAGAAAGTGTGACCATTACTGATCCCACTTGAGCCACTGGAGCTTTGCCTTTGACTTCAGAGGCAGCAGAATGCGACCCATTATGTTCAGGAGGCTGCAAGTTAATTAATGATCAAAGAAAGTGGTATAATTTTTGCTTTTCAAACTGGCTATTATCTTAGGACAAAGCATTCCATTACAAAGTGTGCGTATTAGGAGAACCAGCAGTGGAAAGGAAACTTAGCAAAACCCATTTGGATTCTCTGCGCTTTAAGGGCGCTGCACCAGCAACCTGGCTAAAGTAATGATAACACATTGTAAAAGTAGATGCTGTCACCATCTACAAGGGCTGGGATTGGAGTGCAGGGAAGGCATGCTAGCTAACATTGCCCTACTAACTCATTCCACATGATTTTCTTGCACCTTCATCTGCCACATCTGTTGTTGGCCGTTGACAGAGACAGGACTCTATAAAGACGACAAATGTGGAGTCTGGGGTGGTCTCCCCTTCCTCCTCTCCAGTTCTGTGCTTTAAAATACCTTCTCTGTTCAAGCTGAAGCTGCCCTGTCTCAGCAGGGGCTGGGAGCCCTAAAAAGCATTGCAAAGAAGCTGGGAATGAGAACCCAACAGGCCAGAGGCCATGTACTAGTGACAAAACCAATTCCTTCACAGGACAGAGTGTAAAAGGAGGAGGGGATGGTAGGTGAGGAGCCTGGCACCCCGCGGCACATGCGAAGCACTCACTACCCTTTGCATCTGATGGATATGTACTCACTCAGTCTCTTGGATACATAAGCGTGTCAAAATGGCCTAACTGCTTTTGTGATTGATAAGTTTAAGAGAAGAAGGAAATCACGTAACAAGCTCTGCTTAAATCACAGTGTCCCGCAGACCAATGCAAAGTGAGAAGCTGACACTTAACAATGGCTCTTCATCTTCATCTCTGGCTCTGCTTTTTTTTTTAACTCTTCCTTCTCAACAGCTTCATTTAGAGATGCCATTATTCGAACTACTATTTCTCTCACATTTGCTTGCAAATTCCATGTAATTTTCCATGTGTTTGGTTATAAAAAGAACAGAAAGGAAACGCTTCCTTGCAAAAGTTTTTTAAATGCCAACAGCCCCATGATGAGCTAAGTCATACTCTTGCAAAGCGCTGTTGCAAAGGATGGACAGCAAAACAGTTTAGCAAGGAAATGGATTTCAGTTTCAACTGCCAGGGGTTATTAGAACTAACAGTAAGTAAAGCCATTCATTTTAAGACTCTGGAAATGACATTGACAGTGCCTGTCTTTTCAAGCATGACCATTGCCAGCTTTAGACTTCTCTTAACATTTCCAGGGATTATTTCTTGATGTATTGCACGCTGAACATTTATAATGGCATTGGATAAAGTTTTAAATGTGATTATATTTTCAATAAAACTGTAGTGCATTGATATTGCGGGTAAAATACTTTTCTGTCTAAAATGTCAATATTTTTAACCTGAAATAAACCATGTAACAAATTCATGTACTCTGGGCAGTGAAAATTATTTCCGTTAACTCTCTTTTCTGCACATCATCAATTTGCTTTTTACTCATGTTTCTCCTACTGTCGCTGTAAGCTTACTTGTTGTTTTTTCTTTCCTTTTCTTCATGCTGTCGTTTAGAGCCCTACAGAGAGACAAGTATGGGAGTAAAGCTAAACATTGCATATCAAATGTAATTTTTTTTAGTTCACTTTTATTGCATCACATATAGATGATGTAGTTAATAAAGGAAATTCATCTCACAGTTTTGAAATCAAAAGAATCTAAAGCATATGAATATACATATGTATATATCTGTGTATGCGTGCGTATGTGTGTGTGTATATATATATGTGTGTGTGTACATATATATATAGTGAAGATTAGATGATGCTTTCCTTTTTTATTTCCCATTTTTGTGATATCATTTACCCAAACTAGTTTCTCATTTAGCTGTGCGTGCAATTCTTTTAAACTTCACCTTTTGATTTGCGAGGTCATGGTATTTTTATACGGCTCGTTTCATTGCAGACCTCACTCTGTTTTCACATGTGATGCCTTCATTTAATTCCCTCTGAACCCTCCCAGCCTCTGGCTCTATGCATTGGCAGCAGAAGCATTGCTTGGTGCCTAAATGCATACGGCACTCAGCTATCAGACCGATGCTGTCGTGTCCGTCACCCATTGCAAACGATCCTCCCCCTGAAATGCTCACTTCCCATTTCTTCCCAAACATCGTGGCTCATTTGGAGAGCTTCCAACATGAAAATAAGCGGCTTTGCTCTATGTCTGTGATAGCTAGTTGACTTTTTGCATAGCCCCCTTGTTTGTTTGGAAACCCAGGATACGGCATCACCTTCCAAGCTTTAGAAACCTAAAAGACGACAGATACATTTGGGCATTTTACTCAAAAGACAGAAAAAAGCCTGCACTAGCACTTTCCAGCTGTTGTCATGCAAACAACTACGACATCGCAGATATAGACCGAATCCTGTATTTTCAAAAGGTACACATGCCATGTACCAAGCATGGTAAGAGCAACTGTTAAATTGTCGGCTAATGGTTCCTCTAATCCACTGCTGCTTGCTGGGAGTTGCTTATGATTTTTCGGCAACACCCGTAGCCCTTAGCTGAAAGGTCGATATGGGATTTTGTGCTTTCCCATGTCTGTCTTTGCTGGCCATGATAAAAAAACAAAACAAAACAAAACAAAAACAAAAAACAGTGTGTGACAGCTTAACCTGCCTGTGGCCTGGGTTACTTCTCCCTTGCCTACCTCCTCCACCATAACCCATAGAGTCAGTAAGGATGGCATCAAGCCCCAGCCTTGTGCTGGCTGTGTTGACAGGCCCGTAAAAATGAGACAGCAGTCAGTGGTACAGTAGCAAGCAGGACAGTTCATTGCTGAAATTCGGAGGTCTCATTTATGCAGCTGTCTGTGCATTCTTTGTGCAAGCCAGGCATATATATTTCCCTGGGCTGCCTGTTCAAATACAGCAGGCAGTGAAGAAGGTTGGCAGGAAAGGCTCAGGAATGTCCCAACAACCCGAGTGTGTGTCCCACCGTGTCTGCCATACTGTGGCAGTGATGGTACTTGCTCTACCTTCCATCTCTGCTTTCACTTGGAAAGGGAGATGGAAAGTATTTTTAAAGGTTGTGCAAGACCCTGTTACAGCTGTCCCCTGTACCAATTGCATTAGGAAACTCCCACCTGACCAAGATCAAGTAAATCATTTTGGCTGTGCCCTTGTGCCATGAGCGGTAGGATACTTAGTCTTCTTCCAAAAATGCTTTGGACAGGAGCACTTTGTGGCCCTGTGCTGGCTGCATGAGCTAATCACGAATCTTGCCTTTAGCAGAGCACTCATGCCTTTCCTCTGATAGGGAGTGCAGATTTATTTCCCCCCTCCAAAGCTAGTAAGGATACAGTCCCAAGTGAAGTTCAGCTGATGATTAACCTGCACAGCAAATACTTCTCCTCAGCTGGGGTGAATTGCCAAAGCCTTGCAGCAAGGGCACTTTGGCCCAGTTAAGGCTCATGTATCGCTCAGCTCCCAGGGAACATGCAGAGCAAATCCCAGACCCTCTGGAAGCAGCAGTGCACAACAGCGAGAGGAAATATTGGCAGGGAGAGGTTATTCCCTCCTGCTAGCTATTGCCCTCCATTTTCCAGCAGCGAGTCCCTAAATCAGCGGCGAGGCCTTAAGGCAGCGAAGTGGAGCTGCACCCTCACACCTGGGATGAAGCAGTCTCCCTAGTGTGAGACGGCATGCCGCTCGCTTTTCCCCGGCCCTGTGGCAGCCTAGGAAGGGTGTGAGTGTGCACGTCCCGCGTGAGTGTCCTGTTTGTACAAGTCACCCTCTCTTGTGTAATGTTTTTCAGAGGGGCTTCTGAACAATGCCAGGGATACAAGTGTCACGGATACTCTACCACTGAATGGTAATCACGGCAACAGCTACAGCATCGCCAGCGGCGAGTACCTCAGCAACTGCGTGCAAATCCTCGACCGCGGGTACAACCACACTGAGAACGCCCTCGAGAAGAAGATCCTGAAGGAACTCACCTCCAACTACATCCCCTCCTACCTGAACAACCACGAGCGCTCCAGCGAGCAGAGCCGAAACCTGATGAACAAACTCGTCAACAGCGTGGGCGGCGGGAGCGAGGACGACGCCATCGTGCTGGACGACGCCACCTCCTTCACCCACGAGGAGAGCCTGGGCCTGGAGCTTATCCACGAGGAGTCAGACGCCCCGCTGCTGCCCCCCCGTGTGTACTCGGCTGACGGTCCCCAGCCCCATCTCTACAGCCGGCGGCGCATCCCACAGGACAACAGCGAGAGCTTTTTCCCCTTGCTGACCAACGAGCACACAGACGACCTCCAGTCGCCCAACAGGGATTCTCTGTACACCAGTATGCCCACGCTGGCCGGCATGCCTGTGGCAGAAAGCGTTGCCGCCAGCACCCAGACCGACCCCCCGCCGGCAAAAAGCGGTGACGCGGATGATGTTTACTACAAGAGCATGCCCAACCTCGGCTCCAGGAACCACGTCCATCAGCTACACACGTACTACCAGCTAGGCCGAGGCAGCAGCGACGGCTTTATAGTCCCGCCGAACAAAGAGGGAACCTCCCCGGACGGCAGTGCGAAAGGACCCGCTCATTTGGTCACTAGTCTATAGAAGGTTAAGCAAAAATGAAGCAAATGGACACCCACAGCCCCTCCGTAACGCTCGGTTTACTGTTCTGAGTTAATACAAGCAGTGGTAATATTGTGTGTACTCCTAAATCTTCATGCTGTTCTAAGCGAAATGAAACTCTCAGACTTTTTTTACTGGAATTTTTAGGCCAGCCCGGAGAGAACAGGAACTGCTGCCCCCCTCCCTCCCCCCAGTTCCTCCCCATCCTCCCTCCCTTCAGACAGACTTCATTATGTTAATGAAAGAGATAGGACAGATAACGGCACACTTCGTGGCCTTCTCAAGTTATGCTGTATTTGTTTAAACGATCCTTGATGCTGTGTTGCTCTTAATACTGAGGACCTGATTTAAGAAAGAAAAAAAAAAATGCAAAGAAAAAAAAAAAAAAGGCCAAAAATGTGCATTTGAAACTAGTAGCGATGACGCATCTAGGTGGGAGTGCTGCACAAAACAAACAAGCTAGCAAACTGTCTGTTATAAATCCGGATCTTGCAGCGGGGTTTGGTCGCTCACAACTCGGTTTGATCGCAGCGCCCTTCGCTGTGGGAGCAACCGAAACAAAAATTAATGATACGGAAGGGAATCCTAGAATTATATGCTAAAGGCATATTTTATGTTTTGCTGTATTAACTGACGATCAAAACTAATGGCAGAAAAAGAGAATCAAACAATTTCTATGTAATGTACAGATACTAGCATTGCACATATAGTCTGCTTTCTGTTCCTCCAGAACTTGCGTCCCTGTTAATGTAGTGGAAAAAAAATAAGAACTTTTTCTGTTGTGCTGGTCTTGTAAGTTTGTCTACCAGTAGGAGCAAGGTTTTTCATAACTCCTGTTTTTCTTTTCTTTCCTTTTGCCTCTCCCCTCCATCCCTCCCATCCTGGTAAAAAGTCTCACTGGGCAGAAAAACAAACACCACTTTCTAAGGACCATTTTTAGAAACGCGATGGCAGTTTCTTTCCAACCAAGAGAGTCTTTTCTTTCCTCATCGTGTATCTTTCTCAAGCCGCCATATGGCCGGCAGACTTTTTGCAGAATAGAGCAGGGCAAACTTTATGTTTACAGTGCACAACCAATCGTAACAAGAATCCTGTGAAGCATCTTTGGCAAGCAGCCCCTCACCCAGGCCGTAGGTTCGCATCTAGAAGCCAAGAGGTTTTTGTAGTCGTAGTGGGGCTTCTGCATGAGACGGTGATTTCCCCATAGGAGCTAAGGGCCTTCACGGCCCCGTCCGGTCCCCGTTTAGGCACTTGTAATGCAGTGGTTAAGAAGAAATTTGATTGATGCGTAGTGATCTAAAAAGTACTTTTGCAGTGATTTTTAAAGAAAAAAAAAAAAAGTCTTCTGTTCATTCTTTTGCTTAACAGGAAATTTATTTATTTGACATGATTTCAAGTAACATAGGCTTTCCAGAAGTAAATTAGCAGCACGGAGTATAATTTCTTCTTTTTTTCTTTTTTCTTTTATTTTTATTTTTATTTTTAATTTATGATCATTTTGTATGGTCTCAGCAGTTGAATGACCTCATTACTAATATTTGTTGTAAAAGTGAAGCTTGTTTGCCAACCAATAAACAACTGATCACAATTTAGAAGACACTGTATGTATGTACTGTACAATTAATCGCTCTTCTCTATTGTTCCTTTCTCCATTTCTGTCTTCAGTATGAGTTTCCAACTCCTTTAGGGCATGGGTGAGCAATGCCAAAGAGAGGAGGCCTGGCTGAGCAATTTAAGCACAAACATTACCCAGCTACAGCTAAGTAGAAGTATCAGGCTAGCAGCACTTGTATCTGGCTGAGAACAAAGCTGGCCCACGTTTCTTGCAGGTTATCCTAGGTCTGCTTTGTGCCTACTGTATAAACCAGACAATGACATGCAGATGATTTGAGCATAGTATTTCGTGTGTCTTTTTAATCATTGTAATGATTTTTTAATTATTTTTTATTTTTTAAGTTTGATTCTTCTGAGATAAATACCACTGGTAGCATGTCAAAGAGTAAAACAAGTTCCCATTAGGCCTCAGTTGTTGTTTGCTGTCTTTTTATTTTCTTGCTCCAGGTGTATGCAGAGCTCTCCTTTGCCAAAAGCTCAATTGCCAGCCCAGGCAACACTGTGCTAGAAACCCCACTGTACTTCCCAGCGGCCCAGCCCCTCTTCAGGTCCCTCCAGAGCAACTGAGTCTCTGCAATGGCTGTCCTGAGCCAACAGTTCAGTGCAGGTGTTGCTGCAGCCAACAGCTCAGGCCAAAATGCCTTGGGAAGGAAATCTCATTTCTGACCAGGCTGTGCCTCCTGCCAGGTCTAGATTTTGGCCTTTCCCACCAGGAGTTTGGGAATTACAGCCAAACAGCCACCAGCTGTGCCCTTGCTCTTGATAGTGCTGCCCCACTGGCTTCTAACTCGCTGCCTCCTTGTGTGGTTTTATTTTCTGTGCCAGCAGGGACTGAGCTGGGAGGCAAGTGGTAGATTCATGCACGCAACTGTTCAGATCCCATCACCAAACCAATTTTTGCCACAGTCCAATTGAGACTGTGAGGCCTTGAAGTATCTCTGTTTTGGAGAAAGTTAAAGCTCTTCTACCATATTAGTCTCCAAAAAGTGATTTTCCAAGGATTTGGTGGGATTAAACTCCTGCAAAGGGTGAGATCCACTCTAGCCAGTATTGCTATGATAAAATGGGAGGCAGGTGATCAGTGCAGTGTGCCTGAAACTGCAAGAACAAACCAGTAGTGGATTTGGTATGAGATGACTGTATGATACTAAATATCTTTGGCTTTCTTCAATCTAAATGGCCATTCTCACCTGGCCCCTTCCCACGTATTTCTGATTCAGCAAGAAACAGGCTTTTTCCCCCTTCTCCATCCCTTCTCGCAAGAGCTACTGTCCTCCAGTTACCATGTCTATTAGCACTTTGATTGCAAAAAAACACTGTTTATTTTCAAGCTGATTATTTCCGTCCCCAGACTGAGCTGGCACCACAGGGTTCACTGTTGGTGCTTCTTACAGATTTGGAAACAGCTGAATCACAAAACAGAGGGGAAATAGATATCATTAATTACATCAAGCTAAATATGTTTTAAGACTATCATTTGGTTTGGGGAAGGAGGGAGCAAGATGGAGGTAATTTTTTTCATTTTATCGTCTTTGAAACAGTTTATCATATCAGATAGTTGATTATTGGCATGGTGAGGATTTCTGCTTGTTGATAAATAACTCAGTAGATGTGTTATGTGACTGACAACACAGCGGTGTCTTTTGTGCAGATTGCAGCACGTGAAACTCAGCTAAAGCCCTTGAAGCCTAAAATGCTGTCGGAGTGGGAGGTAGAACTGCAGAACCACTGAGGCATTTCTTAATGCTGAGCAAAGGCAGGGGGATGCAAGAGAATAGCGTGTGGTACAAATGATGGCTTGATGAAGAGGCAGTAACAATTATGGTATTAAATCCATACCTATGATTGGGGCACACAACTTTGTTTGAAGTGGATAAACAGCCCTGTATCAGAGGGATCTTTTTTTTTAGAGATTTGTTAAAAGAAAGAAAGGGAGAAGAAAAAAATATATATCTTTAGAGATAGAATATTAAAGCTTCATCATTTGACTGCAGTAAGCATCCAACTTTCCATGGAAAACAGAGTAGAGGAAAAAAGCAATGCTTGGTCCTGCAGAACAATTGATCTTATTTACAGACCTTCCCTGTTGGAAACATGGGACTACTTTAAGGACATGTTGGTTGCTGGGCAAGTATGGAGTGAGAATTTGCAATGACAGTGCATAGCTTGAGTCATCCTTTCTTCTAAAAGTGTTGCTTGCATGTTGGAAGGGGGAACAGAGAAGTACAAGACTGAGCATTGCATGCCATGTCCCGTCATCCTGGGACATTTTGCAAGTAGCAAATCTCTTTTTCCCATGCTCCTTCTAACCTGCACATAAGCAAGGTTGCTTTCTTCGTGTAATCTCATATCAGATGCCAGATTGCCCATAGCTACTGGATGATGCACCAGTTTGCTGGGCTACCACTAAGTTTCCTACTGCTTAAGGACACTTAGGCTCCGAAGGACAGTACTGCTCATTTTCTGCAAAAGCCATAAGGGAGAAGCTGCATGAGACTGTAAAGATCTCCCCAAAGCTTCTGAAAGAGAGACAAGACATGACAAGAAAGACTACAAGACTATGTAGGCTAGAAGTTTAGGATGTTCATTACAGCTTCGTAAATACCACATATTGCTTACTATGGTGCTACTCTTTTCCTCGTAGTGATTGCATTTAATTCCCTGAAATCTGAGTGATGATGGTCCTTGTGTCCCTGCCCGTGTCCCTGTTGCCCTCACACACTCTTGATCTTGACAGTTCATAAAGAATATAATACCCTGCAGACTGGCCTGCACAACAGGAATGAAAGCATAGCTCGTCTTATTAAAAGCTGTCTCAGGAGAGCC
Source organism: Lagopus leucura (assembly GCF_019238085.1). Lineage (NCBI taxonomy): Eukaryota > Metazoa > Chordata > Aves > Galliformes > Phasianidae > Lagopus > Lagopus leucura. The sequence goes on from NW_024962264.1 coordinate 28,092,650, forward strand.
TAAGCGCAGTGTCTTGGTCATCTGTCTCACTCTGATTTTCTCCCTCTGTTTGAAAAGATCTTTATTTTTAGCTACCTGCTAGCATTCAGCTAGACTCTATGCAAATTTTGTTCAATGAATATTTTAGGGTTTAAATAGTCTGAGCTCATGAACATTCTCTAAGCATCGTGTCGGCACAGGTTCTCTGGTAACAGAGCTGAGAACATCCTGCAGCACAAAGCTGGAAACAGATAAAATCAGTGATTAATGCTCCCAGAGAAGGCAGCAGCCACATTGTCAGTGAGCATCCTGAGCTCACTGGGATAAAAGCAAAAGCAAGTGGGGCTGTGGGCCCAGGATGGCGTTTTTGCAGTCAGTTTTTGCTGCTGGGCGTTGAGCCAGGGCTGTATGAGCACTCAGTGGGTCAGCATGTCTTGGGGATGTGTGGGGTCATACAGCTGGTAGCATGTTTTCCCAGTTCAGGGGAGATGGTCTGATTAACGCTGAAATACTGAGACTATTCAGCATAGCCAGAACTTGGAAATCTTCCCCTTCTACACCAGAATAGCTCTTAACAGGTGGTTACTGTTTGTTGTATTTGGTACTCCAGATGGTGATAGTCTCCTCCAGCACAATGCCAACAAAACAACTCAGCTTCCTAACTATTTGCTGTCTTTTTGATTTCCCCCCCTCCCTCACTTTTTTTCTTATGTTTCTACTCCTTAAATACTCTGTACACATGTAAAAACCCAAACTAAAACCTCGATAATAAAATATATATATATTGGTAAACCCAGAGCAGTTATTATGTGCTGGAAGCAAACGCTTGCTTTTTGACAGTGCTGCTTAAACCCAAAGCAACAGCTGAAATGCAGGAGCAGAGCTGCATGGCCTCCCAGCTGGTGTGCATGGCCACTTTATGGATGAGGCCTGAATCCCTTGTCCCATAAAAGTAATCTTATGCCCAAAGAGAAGAAGCATCCACTTTTGTTTAATGATCAAATTGTTGCGTCCTGGTGACAAGAATGAATATAGTGAGAGCCTACAGCTGTCTTTTACTTTTTTCTTTCTTTTTGGTCTTAAAGCATTGAATATTTATGGCTTCCCTCGATGCCGTGCATAGCTCACTCACGCTGGCAGGACAGCACATTAAACATAGAGTTCTGGTGCAGAAAAGCAGTGCTGCGTTGCTCTGAACACATACAGATAACCCAGTATCTTCCATTGCTGCTTGCAGCCAAGTGTATGTACTGTTACGAGTTCAGAAAGGTTATTTCCAGCAGCTTGATGCTCCATGGGTACATTATGGTTATAATAAAGCTGTTTTCATACTGTCTTGTCCCACCTCCCCCCAAGGCATCTCGTGCAGAATTTAGGTCCCTATGGCAGGAAAGCTCAATGCAAAAAGCCTGTGCTTTAGAGGCTTTGTGCCCTAGTCGCAGCAAAGGCTTTGCCTTTCAGCAGACACGAGTCTCTGTTAACCTCCACTAATAAATGGGTTTTGGGGGATGAAGGGTCAACAACTTCATTAGCTGGGCCAAGTTTATGGAGGTTAAAAGGAGCTTTCCCTCTAGTTTTCTGTCTGGAAAGGAAGGGCTGTATGTTTTTCAAGCTTGGCAGTCCTGTTAGCAAGGCTCTCCATGATAGATAAATGATGTAGTACATTGATGCTGTGCCTTCCCAGTCCTGCACGCACCTGGGCTCTGCCTTCCCACAGCCTCCATTTTGGCAGATTCCTGATTGCTGTCATTCATACATGCAGGTGAAAGGATAGTATGGTGTTAAAGAGTGCTTCATATCCAATAGGTGGGATTTTGGATTCTTTCCCCCAGAGTACAGTATACACCCAAGCATTTTTAGCTGTTTATGATACAAAGCAACGTAGAAATGAAAGGAGAAAGTGCAACCCACTGCCTGGAACAAAGTGATGAGCTACAAGGAAAGGAAGAAATTTTGTCCTTTTCAAGGAGCAGCAAAAATAGACAAGCTGAGGGATAGTGAATAGTGAATAGTTTCTGTTTCTACCCCCGGCACTTTCCTGGTAGCACTTTCTGTATGAGTTTTGCTGCAGCAGGGATTTGCTGGCCGTTGGATGGACAGGATATGGAGTGATTTATCCTAAAAAATAGGCTGTAATTCTCTTCCAGAGTATGTCTGGCCTACCTTAGACTCTCCCTGGGCATTAAGGGAGTCTGTTACCTGAATCATTCCAAGTGTTCTTGCACGTGTCCGCTTCACCTCAAGCAGCATGTGGCTGCCTTCCTGACCCGTGCCCCTGCAAGCAGGCATTTTCCTCCTGGAGCTGCAATTATTGCAGAGACAGCTGTACGGTAGAGCTCTCAGAGACAGCCTGTGAAGTGCCCTTCAGATAATGTCTGATATCAAAACAAATCTGTTTACTCTGCAGTGATTCCTATTGATTGAAAAGTGGGGAACCCTTAAAATTGCCATTTGGTCCAGCAAGCCCCATAGCTTTGTACAAGTTCAGAGCTGTGGCTCTGGAGCTGTGCTCACCATGGGAGCAACTTGCACCTGGGCACAGCTGATCCTCCAGACCCTTTGGTTGGTTTCAGATGCTCCTAAAAGCAGCATGCATTTTTCACTGAGAGGGCAGTGAGGCATTGGCACAGCTGCCCAGACAGGCTGTGGATGCCCTATCCTTGGAGGCGCTCAAGGCCACTTTGGATGGGGCTTGGGCAGCCTGATCTGGTGGTGATGCAACCAGCCCACGGCACGGAGCCTGGAACCAGGTGATCTTTGTGGTCCCTTCCAACCCAAACTATTCTATGATTCTGTGACCACAGAGGTTACCACCTGGCTTGCACCCTGGCTGGCTGTGAGGCTTTGCTCTGGGCTTTACCTCTCTCCCCTTGTTCTCCACAGAGAGTGGCCGGATGCCCAAGCAGGAGCCAGTCTTCAGGAGGGTCACCATGGAAGACAGCGTCATCTAGCATCTGTACCACACCACCCTGGCTCCTCACTGCCTCGATTTGCCCATCCTGCCACGGGAGGGCCCAACAGGAGAGGCCCAGCCACCAGCCTCGAGAGAATCCTCAGCAAACCCTCTCATCCTCACGGAGAAACCAGCCTGGCTAGGCTTTCTGCTGCACTGAGGACCATACCTTCTTGCTTGGCTGGTTTGTTGCTTTTTTTAAGATGAGCAGAACTGGCAAAAAAAAAAAAATATTTTGCAATTCTGTCTGCTCCTAATGTTGGCTTCTTGACTGGAAAACACAGACATGAGCGTGCTTGCCTCAATTCCTGGACCCCACTCCACTGCAACCAGATCCCTGCTGTAAATACAGGGAGTCAAAGAGGGAAGGAAAAAATATACAAAGAAATGACCTTGGTGCCAGAAGAAGGTGAATTGCCATCACTTGTAAATAGGGATCGACCAGCACACGTACCTAGCAAAGGCTTCTGGGGAATGTCGCTTGGATTTTATTGTCATGTGTAAATAGAGATATTTTTTGTAAAAATAAGCCTTAGTTTCTCGCGGATCATGATTCTCCCTCAGCTCAGCTGGGGATAGATGGACTGGAGAGCCTGGCAAGAGTCCTGCAGCCCAGCCATACTGTGGCAGCATGGGAAGCAGCCAGAGGATGAGGGCAGAGGACTCAGTAGGAGTTTCTCCTTCGCTCCTACCAACAGGGAGGACTTTCTGGCCTTTGTTCTCCCCATGGAGCTATACCCACTGAGGGCTTGGGTACCTTGGTGCAGGTGTGGGTGGGATGGGCAACATCATCATGAGGGATACAAGCTGTGTTGGTGTGGTTCCCATGAGTCTTTTAACGTTAATTAAGGAGGAAAAAAAAAAAAAAAAAAAAAAAAAGAAAGAAAAAAATACACCAGATCGTGAATGGCATTGGGCCAGTTCTTCAGCTCAGTCCTGCAGTGCCAGTCAGCAAGCAGGGCTGTGCTTCAGCACAGGGTTTTGAAGAGTGTGACAAAAGTGGAGGAGCCATGAGGTTTCAACTTCACCCTGCACGACTCAAAGGCTTCTTCTTCCTCATTTACTCTTGAGTCCAACTGCAGAGATTCATGCAGCAGATGGAAAATGCTTATCAGACTGAAAAAAAAAAAAGAAAAAAAAAAAGCATTTCTGAAAAAATGACCCGGAATAACTTCCTCTAGCCATAAAAGGCTGTCACTTTTTTTTTTTTTTTCTTTTTTTTTTTTTCCCCAGAGAGAAAAATAGGAAAGATTTCTTCTCAGAAAGAGTGATGAGATATTGGCACAGGCTGCCCAGGGTAGCGGTGGAATCACCATCCCTGGAGGTGTTCAGGAGATGTGGAGATGACCACGGAGGGATGTGGTCAGTGGGCATGATGGGAATGGACTTGTGGTTGGACTTGGTGATCCTAGAGGTCTTTTCCAACCTTAATGATTCTATGATTCTAGGATTCTATGAAAATCAGGAAAAGCAACCCCTTGCTTTGTGCCAGAAAGGTTCTGGGAACTAGCCAGTAAATTAAGAAGAAAAGAAAAAAACCTCCCAAGAGCTATGAAAGATTTCAGCACAAGAAGATGACCCTATGCATTCTACAGCCCGAAAGTTTAGAGTTGAATCCTGGCCTGGGGAAATATGGGGTGCTGCATAGGATGAAAGCTGGCTGTGATTGAAAGCAGAAATCCCCTGGGTTTTTTTTCAGTTTTTTTTTTTGTTGTTGTTGTTGTTTATTCGTTTGGTTTTGTTGGTTTTTTTTTTTCTTTTTTTCCTAGCAGATCACTAGAAACCAGCTGGGTTGCTTTTTTTCTCATTGCAGCCCTTCCTATGAGTTTTTCTCCTCAGATAACTTTGTCCTCCTGCACCCAAAGCTTCCAGTGTGATGTCTAGAGGAGTTATTCTACAGCCAGCAGTGCCAATGGGCGCACTTTGATACTTTGTCACTGATGGTGACAGCTCAGAGCCCAGCCCAAGTTCTAACAAAAATGACAAATCCCATCCAGCCCCTCCACCCTGATGGCATGCAGATTGGCAGCTGCAGACATGAACCACCATGGCATGGGATAATGCAACCAGCCACAGCTGGAGGGATCCAAGATTTAATTGACAAAGCCAGTGCATCCCATTAGCACCCCCAAGTCATGTTGCTCCCCAGGCAGAGATTTGGTTCAAGCCAGCCCCAAGTCAACAGTGATTTACGTTTCACTTGCTTTGCATAACGTCAGTGGACTTCCTTACTCCTCAGGCATGGAATGAATCTTAATACATTGTAATTACTGTACTCCTGTTGATGACACAGTATGAAAAAATATCACGGAGAGCATTAATAAAATGTACATTATGAAAAAGAATTGGGTACCGTCTAAAATGAGTAGTGCACCTGGTTTTACCATCTACACCAGCTCATTACAGCTACCCTTGTGTTTACTATTAAAATGCCTCATCCAAGCTGCTTGTGCTGCAGCTTTGCATTCCTGTTGGATGGAGAGCACCAAGGGGGGTTAACCTGGGAACTCTTTCAAACTCTTATTTTAGTGATGTGTCTGTATTGCCATTGTGACCAAAATGAGTTGATGGGTTCATGGATGAGTGGCGAAGACTTGGAGGCAAGGTAGGATTGACATGCACTACAAGAACAGAATTCATTGCTGTATTATTCTCAAGAGACTGAGCCAGCAGCATCTCAGTAACTGAAGAGATCTTCACTGTTTTATTTATGTATAAATGTTTACTTAGCCACTGATTTTGTTTAGCAGGATTTGTTAGCAAATGGAAATTGTAAACGATAACATGATGTCTATTTTTAAATTTATAGACTTCCATCTATAGTGAAAATCCAAGATTTCCAAAGTGCCTTTGTTTAACGGCAATCAACACGCTCTCTTGTATTTGCTTTCTGGTAATTGCAATTAGCAACTGCAGTACTTTGCATAAAACCCATTTGACCCTCGTACAGGAGATCTGAGTGGCAGTGTGCCTAAGTCATCATCATGCACCACAGTTTAGAGACATTGATAGGACAAGAAGGAATGGCCTTAAGTTGTGCCGGAGGAGATTTAGGTTGGATATTAGGAAGAAATTCTCAAAGCAATAAGGCACTGGCACAGACTTCCCAGGGAGGTGGTGCAGTCACCCTCCCTGGAGGTGTTCAAGAACCGTGGAGATGGGCACTGAGGGATGTGGTCAGCAGGCATGGTGGAGTTGGACTGGATGGTCTTGATGGTCTTTTCCAACCTTCGTGATTCTATGATTGCTGTGGTGCCCCACTGCCAGTTTGGCTGCCCTTAGGGCATGAGGCATTCACTGCACACTTCTTCTGTGAGAAGACCCTAATTCCAGAACTGAGTAACCCAATTAATTTCGGGTAATGCAGCAGGTGGCAATATGCAGAAATGAAGAGAGGGAGGCTCAGGTGTATTTAAAGGCACTGCTTCATTACCCAGCACATGTTGGCCCATGGACTCCCTAACCTATTATACCAGAAAGGTGATGGACAAGGAGCTTCAATACATTTTATTTGGCAGCATTCAACTCGGCAGATGCTGCCCATAAACAGCACAGTTTATACTCCCGTAATGATGGGACCCCTGTGCCTCCCCATTTCTGCAGTCTGCAAACCAGAGGGGCTCTAAGTGCCTGGAAAATACAGCAATGGGCAAACACAGCAGGAACTCCAGGAAACTCATTTCACCAAGGACTAGTGGACAACTTTTGGGAGCATAAAACTAAGTTTTTAACTGCTATTCTTGGACAACCTGTAAGCATGAGTGATGCAAAACTGATCAAAATCCATCAGTACAAACTGAAACATTAGGGTTACTTCATGAGTTGTTTGTATGGAAGGCAGCTCTTGGCCTTTTAACATTAGGAGTGAGAAATTAACTGATTTTGTGACTTCTATGCTTTAGAATGAATATGAAACCCACTGGTATCTTCATTTGTACGGGGCCTGATTTGTTCCTGGGGCTGTGGAACGTACCAATAGCACTGCAGCTGTGAAAGGCTTTGCAGCTGGTTTGTTAGTCATCAATTGAAGGCAATTAGGAGATGCAGCTGGCAGTGGCTTTAAAAAAAAAAAAAAAAAAAAAAAAAAAAGGAAAAAAAAAAATCCCAGCATGCCCTAGGATTCTTCTGTATAAAGATGACTTTTGCCACCTGGTAGAAGTATTTGCTGAAGGCTGTTTTCATCAGCTCTGTGTCTTTCTTGTTGGTAGCTCTGTCCTTACCTTGTAGCAGCAGCAGGTTGGGGACAAGCCCAGGGTGTATTGATGCTCTGTGCAGATCCAAGGAATTAAGCTGATGGTGCTGGCACCATGTGCCACCCTTAGCTGAGCTACAGACTATCCTGTAGGATGATGCTTCAGGTGACTGCAGCTTTTAAGGAAGAAGGAAATCTGCTGGATCCCTCGGTAAGTTACCCCTCTGCTGATGTGCAAGTTCTGCAGTTTGCCTCTTGTTTGAGCAACTCAGTTTTACTTTTTGCCCTGTGCTCTGTTTATCTATGCTAATACATCTTCCAGTTCTTTCTGGATAATGCCTGCTGTGCAGAGAGATATATAATTGTAGGAAAGGCTGCAAATTTGTCAGTGTAATGTTCCTAAAATGGTCTTATCTAAAAAGTGGTGCTGCAGGAGCCTGTATTTTTTTTGCAAGCTTCTCTCCATGCATCTGAGCTTTTAGTTAGTCATGTTTCAAAATCAGAAGAAGGCATATCTCTTTCTTTAGCTGAAAAGCTAAAAATGAAGTTGTGGTGTGTTCTCTTCAGACTGGACATGCTTGCTGATGTCTGCTGCTATGGAGTTCTAGAGTCACCAGTAATGAGGCTCAATGCAACATCCTCAATGTGTGAGAGGTATAAATCCTTACTTGCATTGTGAAGTGTGGGGTAGGGGTAGGTGAACTACCTGCTGATGTGCTCTGATTAGAGCTTTGTGTCCAGGGGCTGCAGCAGCTGTGTCAAATGGCCCTGGAAAAACTCCTCCTCCTTCTGAGCTCTTTTATCCTCCAGAGCATGTCACTGTGGCTGCATGGGGTTAAGTGCTGTGCTGTGCTCCTGTTGATCTGCACCAGTGTTGCCTATGGCTCTGCCTACGCTGAATACCAGGTGGCTTTTTCAATGAGGTGAGGCCAAGCCACTGCTCCATGTGCTTGCTGCATGCACCCAGCACAGGAATCAAAAGCGTGATGTCACTGGTACATCTCATCTAAAATTAAATACTTGTCTGAGGTCCCCAGACACATGGAAGCTTTGTGTTAGGAACATGGAGCGGGAGTTCAAACTCTGAGTCATCTCATATATATTTCACTGAAGCTAAGGGAATAACAACAAGAGCAGACCTGTGAAAGAGCAATTCTCTGGCCTAGCAAGGTTGAGGGATGAGGTGTGGGGGAAGAAGCTGTTCAGTGAAGATATTAATGGGTTTGCAAGCAAAAATCTTGCTGATAAAATTGTGGTTCTCATATTCTGTACCTTTGCAGCAAGGCTGTGATTTGCTGCAGAAAGTGCAGTAGCAAATAAATGGGCCAGCTTGTGCTCATTAGCAATGGTGGCAGGGCAAGTGTCCTTTGAAAGGAGCCCTGTTGGAGAGGCACTGAAATGATTTATCCTGGCATCATGATATGTTTGTAGTCACCATTTGCTCTCTGTTGGTGCTGTGCACCATCATTCCTTGTGGTCTGGTGAGGGCTGTGGCAGTGCTGTGGGGCAGGAGGTGGTCAGGCACCACTGGAGCTGCAGAGGGTGAAATCCTTCCTTCAGGCTATCCTCATCGCAGCCTGGGCCTGCAGCTGACAGATGGGCTGATACTACACACCTGATAGCACAAGGTTTGTTCTGGCTCCATAACGGGAACCAATTTCCTTCCCTAATGTGCAGTTGTTGTGTTGCATGAAAGTAATTATTACACATTGTGAAATCTAATTACATTATTGCATACTGTGCACACACCCTAATAAAGGCGGTGGATGCAATAACACTGCTGGTAATGCACAATTCCACTAAAATTACTATTGCTGTCAATTTTACTGTGCGTTTTCTTGCTTTACCCTGAAGAGTGAAGCTTTCAGCTTGCCTGCTTCTGCAGGTGAGTGAGGTGTAAGATCTAGCAGCACCCCACACCGTATCACAACTGTGAGCTACTTGTCACCACTCAAGTGTCTTTTAAAATGCCTCTGACAGAAGCACTGACTGCCCATCCCTGTCCTCTTAAACAGCTAAACCCCATTAGCCCACGTGCCACCTCAGAGACTGTGGTGTGAGGGGAATGGATGGTCCTTAGGCTTTTTATGGACTTCAAAAAATATATCTGACAGTGTGAGTGGGATTGCAGCATGGTGGCCTTCCATGCTGGAGTCCATGCAGTGGGACCTGAGTTCAGCTGAGGACATCGGATAACCTCCCACGTAGACTTGAGAGAAGAGCAGGAAAACTAGCATCTGGAGGGTTGAGCTGAGAGTGGGATTTAGCTCTCAGTTTTCAGTTCTTTGCTTTCTCTCCATTAACTTATCATAGAGAGGCTCACCTGATGAGCAGTAGCTACTGGAGCTAATCTACTGGACCTCTGCCCACTGCTCTCCTGTCCCACAAGTTCAATTCTCTACTGTCAGTAAAAGAAGATACGTATGAGGGCTCCTTAAACATCTCAGTGTCTCCAAGGGAGCAGGTGTGCATTTACCAGCAACTCAAATTCTTCTCACCCTGATTCTACCAGCTGGAGAGATCGTGTTGAGAGCTGAAGAGAAATGGTTGTAAGAACTGTGATCTTTTAAGATGTAGCAAATGTGTCCAGTGCTAGGTCACTTAAAGGAAAAAAAGAAATGAGAAGAGAATGTATAGAGCCAGGAACCAAGAAAGGAAGTATTGCTTTGTGTTTCCTTTGCTAGGCAATTTGGGTTCTGCAAGATGCTCCCCTGCTGTCCCCCTCTTCAGAAGGAAAGGAGGCGAGCCTGCAGCATTTAAGAATCTTTTAAGTGAAATGAGGTGCTGAAAGCCAGCCCCCAAACCATACCTAAGCTTTTCCAGGAGACAGCTGGGTACTGCCTGAATCTGCCACAGTGCCATTTGCTGAGAAAAAAATTGCCTTTGGTGCCAGTTGTTCTCCACCTGTGGTGTGGCCCTGGCAAGGGGTGGGCACAGCCCAGGTTTTTTCACAGTGTAGATCCCAACATAAGTGGATAGTACAGTGCATTCCAGGAACTCACCTCCATAAGATCATCTGTTTTTTTTTTTTTTTCCTCTTTGGAAATAGAGCACAGCATGCATAGCAGCACCATGCCAAATCCCAGCAGCTATGTTGTCTTTCCTTTACTAGCAAAGACTGTGTCTACAATAATGTTGAAAAAAATAATATTTGTGGTCTCCTGTGGCCTATGAAATAATGGAAACTGCATAGGTAAGATCCAAGAGAAATTGGGGCATGTAGGTGCAATTCATAGAAATGCAGTGCTTTGCCAGACCTAAAATTCATTAGTGTCCTTTGCTTATGTGCTGGTACTGAGGACTAGGGACACACCACCACTTTTCATATTGTCCTGTTTGCCAGGAGATGCTGCTATGTGGCACAGGCGGTGATTCTGCTCAGCTGAGATCTGCTGCACACTTAGGGGGAAAATGAGAAAAATCCAGCCCTCAGTGGAAATGTAAGATTACTGAGGAGTTAATGAAATCTCTCAGTTTGGAGACTCACAGATGCTCTTCTGTTGGGATTGTGCTGAAGCTGCCATAAAATTCCTTTGGATAAGATGCAGTCAACATCTGGTACCTCTTTTGTTTTAAAACTATAATTGTTTTCAGCCTGTACGTGCTGGTAATGTGCCTGCAAGGCCTAATTAGTTGACAAGTGACAAAAGAGACCACTGTTGTGAAGGGGAGGCTGGTGCCAGGATCATGAGGTGGGCTGGGCAGGAGCTGTGAGAGCTGGCAGGTGATGGATGCAGGGAGGTGCATTGTTGCCTTATGGATTATGGATGAAGGGATTGGAGGAAACAACGCAGACTGATAAGCCAAGGGCTCCATGTTTTCTTATTCATCTTCTACCAAACTGCATCTTCACTCTTACACGAATGTGGTGGTGAGGCTCTTAAATTGCTGTTATGTCGGGGGGGGGGGGGGGGGGAAAGTGCTCAAATGAGCACTTCTCAGTGCTTGTATAAGTAAAGCAGAAAGGGTTTGTGTCCAAGATCAGTGTGAGTGAGGTTTTTTACCTTTGAGTGTTCCAGTCTCAAAACTTGATTTTCCAGTAGCAGGTTGTGGCCTGGCTGCTCTCTGCTGGTCCTTAACCTTGCCTCCCTCCACTGTTGTAACTGTTCAAGTAGGACCTAAAAGAGCCTCTCAGAGAAGTACTTAGCACTGCTAGTGAGTGTTTGCACATCTGTTTTGAAGAGTTAGATCCTGTTCATGTGTCTTGGCTCCTTTTGAATAGTTAACACTGGGAGGGTGGAGGGGGTAAAAGATGAGCCTTAGGGACAGAGCGATGTTGAATAATGTCTCTTTTGGTCTGAGTTTCCTAGTGCTCATGCCAAGAGTGCAATATGTAAGCTTTCCTGTTGTTCCTGTGCGATTAGACAGGTAGACTGAGAGATTTCACAGCCATCAGTCTCATACATACAGAAACATCTGGTTCCTCATTGCTGGGCTTCCCCAGCCATGCTGCAGGTGTGTTGAAGTCACTGCGTCACAATGACTGGTGAGAAGGGGGGTGCCTGAGGGGCTCATCAGAACTAGAGATGAGATCCCAATGCGTACCATCACTGCAAGTCCATAGCTGTATTTGTTTCCCCAAATGTTCAGCAGTTCACTCTCTTCTTCTCATTGCTCTGCAAGATCATGTTAGGGGTAGTAAGGAAAATACCAGCTGAGGTGACAAACCAGCATTTTGCTTCCCTCCCATAAACCAGAAATTGCTCTGCTATAACTAAGAGAGGCACAACAGTGTAAAACACTGAGTGGAAAGCGGCCAAGTCTCATTCTCTTGTGTCTGAAGCACCATGAAATGGACACCTTGAATTTAAAACACTGCTAACCTTAAAGCTGCGTCTAGTATTTAGTGTATGTTCACACAGAGATATACATACACACACAGACTCCCAAATTCATGTTTTAGAAGCAAGTTCAGTGTCATGACTTATAAGTGACTGAGCCAGCTGGGGTCTCCAGAGGCCTCTATTAAGTTGCAGTAGGAGCTACCAAGTGTTGGAAATCTTGTTTAAAAAATTCAACTTTCTTCAGACTGCTAATCTGAACCCCACTGAAATTGGTGAAAGTGGACCCTTTTGTGCCTGGGGGCTCTGGACCCAGGCATTAGGGTAGTGTTACGTTTCAAATGGCCTTCTGAAGCATGGAGAGGGACCTGGAGTCTTTTGTTGAGATAATCTCAGCTTGAACTAAGCTGGTCCTGAGTTTGACTTTTAGTCTGATAAATGGCCACAGAAGATGCAGTTCAATTTCCACACGTAACAACCCCAAATGTTGATCCAGAAGTAGTTTTATCCCCTCTGAACTAAGTAAGCACCATTTAGGGAAACTTTCTGCCTAAAATACCATGGAAATGTTGGGACTGCCAGAGGAGTAGGAGAGAGAAAGGCTGAATGAAGTGATTAGTCTTCATTGAAGTCTTCCTTAAGTAAGGCTTTGTTATTTACAAACAACAACATGTGCACCTTCTGTGATACTCAGCCCCTTTAATGTGTTGGTTTCCTTATTACTTTAAGCAGGAGGAATTCAGAGCCCAAAAAAATACCATTGGAGAGCAGAGCACTTAGATCTTGGTTTTTAAGATCACAGGAAATGAGGTACTGTCAGAGCACAAACTGATTCTCAAATGAAATTCTGGGACAATTTTTATTACTTAAAAACAACAGTGACAACAAAGGTGAATTATTCTGGCAGTGTCTATATGTTTGTTTATCTTTAAAGCATTTTAAAATATATATATATTGAATAGAAACAAGTGGCAAGAAGTGTTTTTTCTCTGAGCTACTGCATATTCTGCAGTCTTGTCACAAAAATGTCTTTCCTCCCACCTCTGGCTTCCTACTGTTGCTTTTCAACCAAAACAAAGTGAAAAGAGACTGAAGGAAAAAAAGGGGGAAATGGTAAGTTACTTTCAAAAGTCATTTCTGTGGGTATTTTTAATAACGCACTGGCATGGCAACAGAAGCAGGTACTTAGAATGGTATCTGCAGAATTATTATTCTGAGCAGGTCTGGGAACAACAACAACAAAAAAGCCTATTTTCTAATTCCGAAGGTCACGGACTGGAAAAATAAAGTATGTTTTGGATGCCTAGCTTCCTTGAGCAGCAGAAGTTGTGTCACAATATTGGTGCGCGTATGAGACCTGCAGCCCCAAAACTTAGAGCTGTACTTGCAGTGAAGATGTGAGTATAGGATATCCATCTAAAACCTTGATCCACTCAGGATGAATCCCTGTCACAGCACTTCTTGGTTTCTTGTCCAGTGATCTCTGCAAGCAGCATCTGAAGAACTGCTGGAATGCGCTGCTTCTGTGAGTGCACTGCTTTTAATTCCTTTTGTTCAGTGTAAAATTTATGAGATTTATAAGAGCATATCTTATTTTGGAAATGCTTGCCCTAAATTGTACTACTTGCTTTCACGTGTCAATTGCAGCTGTGAATGCAGGCAGAACTGTGCTGGAGAAGAGATGTTTCTGCATTTTTTTTTTTTAATCTAAGGAAATACTCTCTCAGCTTTTTCAATTTTTTTATTTCAACCATCCTTTCAAGTAAATGGTTGTTTACCAAGAACTTGCACAAACTGATATTCATATAGAAAGCTGTCACAGGAAAAGCCAGTTGTACTGTCTCCTCCTTTGACACAGGTTTTGTCAAAGCAGATGCATGTTCCTATGTGGGCTTGAGGTTTTTATGTGCAAACAGAGGTCTTGGTTGACTGACCCACAGCCCCAAATCCCACAGAAATCAAATGAATGGAAGAGCATCCTTAAAGTGAGACATGCCAGAGTGATTTCCTTAACAACAGCTGTGGTTTCCAAACTTCCTCAGCCATAAGAGTGTAGAAATTTACCCTTGGGGTCCTCAGGTCTGGGCATTTGTGGTGTGAAATCTCTGAATCCAGCTCCTTGCTCTCTGCTTCAGGCTGTACTGAGGCAGGAGGTGTTCTTGTTGGATATAGAGCCTATCAGTAAGGACATGGATATGGATGGGATTGCCCCAAAATTGCCTGTATTGATGAAAATGCCTCCCTGTAGGCTTAGAGCTGAGTTACTAACGAGAGGTAACAGCCTTAAGCTGCACTGGGGAGGGTCAGGTTGGGTATTAAGAAGAATTTCTTGAGAAAGAGTGGTGATGCAGTGACACAGGCTACCCAGGGAGGCAGTGGAGTCACCATCCCTGCAGGTGTTCAGGAAGCATGGAGTTGTAGCACTGAAGGGCATGGTCAGGGGGCATGGTGGGGGTAAGCTGGTGGTTGGACTTGGTGATCTTGGTTATCTTTTCCTGCCTTAATGATTCTATGATTCTAGATCTAAGTCATGAGGGATGATGTTTCACTGGAATGAAAGATAGAATTGGGAAGGAGTCCAGTTGGACATCTCATTTTCTGCTGGCTATGACTGTGGGACTTGTACATTCCCACAGATTTTCTCTAAGAAATGAAGTACATTCACTTAACAACTTCAGTCCATCTGAGTAGTATGCATGTTCATGACCCAAATGATGTGTGACCACATTTTATAACAATATCTAATAGACATTAGACCTAGAAAAGAACTCTGCATAATCCTGTTAAATAACAGCAAGGATATCTTTCAGGCTATATATCAAATGCTTCCCACAATAGGAAACTTCTTCATTATCCTGTAACCTGGTAAACAATCAGCCACACTCCAAAAAAAAACTGAACTGTAAGGTGTATGTTGTGATACACAAATCAAAATGTAATTGCTACCAGCCTGCCTGTTTGTTTGCGGCCACGCAACATCCCTTTTAGAAGCTCCATGCATTAAAAATGCAATTATGGAAACAATTTATAATCAATACGTGGTTATTAGGGCAAACTACATGTATGGGTTATCTTATAGCAATTATAATCCCAACAGTCCTTTCTGAGAATGAAATTTACATCTAGCTTCTGCCTTTCAGGTTTCAGTCCTAGCACTGCCACCTACTGCTCAGATAAGTTTGAAAACTGAATTTATTATTTCTTAGGGTGAGCCGGGGAGATTTTAGAGCCCATCATCTGTGGATGGGCTTGAACACAGGCTTATATAGGGTGAGGGTTGGGGGGAGGAGAGGAACTGTTGCAAAAGCTCAGTGATCTCTGATAAATCTCCCTGCACTTAGATGGCTGAAATGAAAAGGAAAAAATACAAGTATAGATTCCTCATTTGTAATCCCACATTAATGAAAATAAGTGTTATCTTTATCACTCGTTTATAGCAATTCATTTAACAGTTGGTGGGATGTCCCACCTACAATGAATATTGAAAAGTTATGTTAGCTTCTGTGAGCTGAACTTCTGGCCAGAACTTCCAGGCAAAGTATGGAAAATTACTTTTTCGTTTTAGAGACAAAGGGAAAAAAAAAAGTTTTAACAGTCAACCCATAATCTTGCTTATTTCTTGGTGATGGGGAGGTTATGTCAATCTTCCAAGAATAAGTAATTTCTTTAATTAGGAATGTTAAGGACAGCTGAGGCTGGATCTCAGCATCTCTGGTGCAAGGGCTGATTGGATTCTGACACAGCTTTTCCAGGCCGCTGCTGTCAAGTCAAGGTACCAAAGATAGGCTTTAAGAGCCTCAAAACAAGGAAAAAAGGTATAAAATAGTGGCTGTTAGAATTGATCTGCAGTTCTGGGGAGGATTAAGATGCATCTTCCTCTGGTGGTACCACCGGTGGGATTTTGTGCCTTGTTCTTTCCCAGAACCACATCTCCTTCCCATTAAAGTAGCCTATGGGAGGTGTGGGCAACCATTGCAGGGTGCCTTTTTCTGAGCCAAAAGGAAAGTTCAGTCTGGCCAACAAACTTCAGCTGCAGGGAAGAAGGGTATGAAATGCTGTACTGGACTGGATGAGGTTTGGGGTTGCTTCCAGCTGGGTATTTACTACAGCGTAAGGGGTGGAAGGAAGCAAACACTTTTTTGGCTGAAAATGACAGTTTTGCCAACTGTTTTGTTAGTAAAATTTTGTTAGTAAACTCAGAAATAGAAACTCACTGGAATGTGTATTCATATATTCATTTAAGTGAAAAGATGTTTTTCCAGTATTACCTTCACAGCATACAGTGATGTTCCACCAAACTTGGTAGATGCTGCTTTTCTGTGCAGAAGATAAGCTGCGTCTTGCTGGAAGGTGACATGACAGAGTTGTTGGAAAAGCTGGAGAGATGGAAAATGATTTGAGTGAGGACAGTTAACTGGGAGGTGATGGCAAATGCTGGGAGTGATTAGTGTTTGCAGGAGCTTTGTTATTTGCCAACAGGTACAGACTGAGAAGTACTTCCACTACTGAAGGTCACAGACAGCCTCATAATGAGTCTGGAGAGGGGGTGCTCTGGGTATGGGGTGTGGTGAAAAGAATCTTGGTCAAGTGTTCAGCAATTTTGACTTTATTTCCTTATCTAAATACTCAGTGTTTCTCTACAGCCTGCTCCCTCCAATTGGACTTTTGGGACTTTTTACCTCTTTTCTATGCAGGCTTTGTGATCTTTAACTCGATCTTTCCTCTAGAGTTACAGGGCAAAATAATAAAATAGGAACAGGGAGAATATATGTTTCACAGGATAAACATCTGGTACTACTGAGATTGAGCTTTATGCAAACGACTACAAATGCTTCATTCACTGTGACAACTTGCTTCTGCAGGCCTCGCCAAGCACCCTTTACCACTAGCCAAAAAACATTTTGTGAAGAATAGAGCCAAGATTGCCATCTTGGTCTAAAGATGACCATTTTGTAGATGAACAGAGAAGGGTGAGGTGGAAGAGCAGAGAAATGAAGGGTTGTTGCTGTGTAAATCCCAGTCACTGGAAGCATCCAACTTAGAAGTAGGAGACAACGCCACGTGCACTGACCTTCAGAGGGTATTGCCTCTGTGTAAGGGCCACAAAGCCTGGAGTGGTGAGGCTGCTCTCTTTCACAGCCCAGATTCTGTCTACTAGGAAGTCCGTTGACACTCCAGACCCTTGTTCCGCTGCCCAATACTATAGGAGCTGATAGTATGTACCTTAAAGGTGTTTTTGCTTAACTTCCTGGCTGTCAGGTAGGCTGCTTGTAATTCCAGCCAAATTAGTCCTTTAGACTAATTAGACAAAAAAAAAAAAAAAAAAAGAAAAAAAAGAAAGGGTGCATAGAGAACTCCCTACCAGGTTCCTTGAGAGAGTGATTCCAGCAAGAAATGAAAAAATGAACTCTAAAGTATAATTTGCCAGAGTCCTGTCCGGTCTGCTCATTTGGCCCTCGCTAAATGCTTCAAGGCAGAATACCTCCAGCTGCTCCCTTGTATTGAAAAAACTTGAACTTCATACCCAGCCTCTGTACACCCTGTCTCCATTCTGGGATTAAATCTAGACATTATTAAATTCTTCTGACCAGTGACAGAAATGCCTTCAGAAAGATTGCTGAGCAGCTGCTTAATATTGTTTTTGTGGTGATAGGGAGGCAAATGCCTTTTGCATTGGCTGGGAAAAACAGTTTGTGCCTTTCCTAGAGGCACTTTATTGTAGAAACACAGCTCAGAGTCATTCTTTATGGGCCAGTTGCCAAAACTTCAGCAGAAGCAGGGAAGCTTGCAAATAATTAGCTGGACTGTCTCTAGCAGGTGTCACTTTGGAATTCATAGTTGATGATAATCCTTGAAGATTGTAGAAAGGGGATCTGACCAGACAAAGGAAGTTCAATATTCACTTATTTTTTTGTGAGCAGCAATTCTCCTCACTAATGCACTGGCTCTGATGGGAAGCAGCTTGACCAAGAATCTGTGATTTGAAATACTGGATAAAGAATGAATAAATTATTCTTTTTAGGTAGGGGGAAGAATTCCACCCTATCCCCCCCAAAGAAATCAATACAGTGTCTTGAACTGGGAAAGGATGCTGCTTAATTGGAATACAGATCCTGCATGAAACCCTGATTTTAGCATGAGGTATTTAATATTTCCCAGCACAATAAAAGAAGAGAATTAATGGACTCAGCGGGAAATCTAGATGGCATTTAGCTCTGAATCGGGCTATTATTTTACACTTGGCATTGATAGCAGTCAAAATGAGGCCACAAGCCCAAGACTTTCTCATCTCCTTGCAAGTGCCAATTCCCTTTGTATTCCCATGATCCCTGCTAGGAGGCTTCCCGTTCTCCAGCACTCAGTCACAGCAGCAACAAACTGAGGTCATAAATTATGAAGCCTCTTCAGGCTAAATGTGGGTAAAAAATGAATGCTTTTTCTCTCTTTTTAAATATGTAGCTATTGCACATGCATGTAAGTTATAAGTGACAGTTTTTATAATATGTGGTCAAAAAGGAAGACGCTTATTACAGAAATTTTATTCTATGAATGCGTGCTTAATCAAAATATGCTGCTTGCCCTATAAAGGAGGAAATTCTTTTGTCACCACTCATTGTTAAGACAAATGTAGATTTTCGGTGTGAATGAAACTGGGACAAGATCTAAATGCATTTTTGCACTTTCTGGGGATTAGTAAGTTATAAGTATTTGCAACCTTTTTCTCCTTTTCCCTGCTATTTGAAGGGGACTCCAGCCAGGAAAAAAAAAAAAAAAAAAAAAGGAGGATACGAAGGAAGTTTATGGGTAAAGCAACACGGGGAACTCTTCAGGTCCATCCTTAGAATGTATTTCTATGTGGGAGGCTAATTTGGAAGGTGTGGAAGTTCTCAGAAGCCTGTGCTGTAACAGTCCTCAGGACACCTGTTTTGCCTTTGCTCTCCAGGTCCAGTATTTTGCTGACTGTAAGCCTCATAATACTGCATGCAGAAGCCATTATTTATAAATCTGGGCCTGATTAGTCCTCATGATACCTTCCAAAGTGGATGTGTAAGGTTACGCATATCTTGCTCCAAGCCAAATGGCAAGCAAGGAGCAGAAATGAGGCTGGGATTCCAGAGCTCTCAGTTCCCATGCCTTTCACATGGAGTCCTGTCATACAAAGATGAGGTGTGAGAGCAGCAGTGCAGCACTAAAGAACCCTGATGATGATCACCAGGTGCTGTTTGCTCATTCTGGTGTTATTCCGGATGCTTTCTTCTCAGCAATCTGGTTTCCCGTTATCTGAAATGCCTAAGGGCCAACCCCACACAAACTCCATTGCCATTAGGGGAGCTGTGAAATAGCTTCACCATTTCCCAGGCGAGTTGTAAGCAAAAATTAAGCTCGAGGAAGACGTCAAAGAGTTTCTCTCTCCTTTCCTGTAGCAAATGCTCATAACGGGGGATTGCTTTGTGCTATTCCTGGAGATACTTCCAGGCTATGGAAACCCTGTCTGAGCACCAAGAGGAATGGCTCAGCTGCGGGGCTCTGTGACTTGGGACAGGCTGGCTCCTTTCAGACCAGTAATGATCTATTTCGGATGTCAATTTTGCTTTGCAAAGACTTCAGAAGAAGAGCACTTCTGTCCTCCCCATCTTTTTCCCAGCATGACCTTTGACTTCACAGTCTGATTGCCCCAAGCATTTGATAATCTCAGACTTGTCAGTAACGGATATCGGGTGCTGCAACCCACAAACTGTGCAGCCCTGCTTTAAAAATAATTGTAATGAAGAAAAGATAAGCTGTTGTTTCCACTATAGGGTTTTAATAAAGCTGGTGTATGAGAGGGCAGTGATCCAAGTCAATTGTAATCTAATTGACCCTCTTAAGCATTCCTACTTATCTGAAAGCTCATTCTTTGCCAGTAGGTCTGATGATATCTGTGATATGGAAAGTGTAGTTTCAATAATCTGTTATCTACAGTATTCCCAATCCAGACAAATAAATGCAGGCAGCCATCTCTAGAAGGATGGTTGATTTAGTTACAGTGGTCATAATTGGTCAATTAGGGAGACTTGAGCTGCTAAAGCCAGCAAAGTGAGCAAGAGACAAAGAGAGGCCAAGCACAGGATTTACCTTGACAGAAGAAGCTATTTAAACGAAAGGAATCCAGCATTGCCTATTTAATACTCCATGGAGTATGAAAAGGCTTTCCAGAAATAATTACTCTCCATTACACTGTTGTAACAAGGAGAAATGAAGTTGCTGGTGAACTGAAATAGTAATTTTCCCATAAGCTCCTGTGGCTCGTCTGGCATTGCTGGCTGGAGGCTTGAAGCTGGAGGAGGAATGAACAGACTGTGCTGGTTGTCCTAGGGCAAGCAGGGAGCGTGTCTGGGTGGCAAAAAGGGGAAAGCAGCCATACAGCTCCTTGCACTCGTGTCTTGCGTCCAGCGGTGCTAGGAAAGAGTTTGGACAAGAGCTCCTGTGGCATTATGACAAATACTGTGTAGCAGCTGAGGCAGAGGGAATTGGAGAGCGAAGCTGCGAGCAGGTAGATTAATCCATCCAAAGGGCATGCAGCGGCTTGGCTAGAGACATGATGTGAATGCAGAAGAACAGATTTGCTTCTTGCTTCTGAGCAGGAATACAAATGAGGAAATCAAATCCTACCGCTTCTCCCTCTCTGGGCCTGCTGCAGGATCCAGCACGCTGCTCCTCAGGTGCAGGGCAGGCCCAGCAGCAGCTAGGACTGCTGCCCAGAGGTCAGCTCTGTCCTACACTCTCTGAAGTAAGGTAAGAACAGCAATTACCTACAGACCCCTGCACCCCCCCAGCCCAGGCTATCTCCTTATCCTGCGCTGACCCTCTCCTCTGTGGCACACACCTATGCATTGTAGCAGCCAGCAGTCCTCAGGAGAAGCAGCTGGGCAGTGCTGCTCTGCTTGTGTGAGGTAAGCCTTGGAGGAGAAGTAGTGCTTGTGCATAAAAATGATGGCTATGTCCTCTAAATGACCTTCTGTAATGATGTATGAGAGCTTCTCCAAAAGCAATGCCTGATGTTGTTGGCCCACAATATCAAAGGCAGGCGTTGGTGGTACAGCAGTAGAGGTTGAACCTTCCCGCCATTTTGTTGCCATGCAACAGACGGCAGCAGAGGAGCAGCCTCATAAAATGGCGTCTGATGCGGAAGTGTGTGTGGAGCAAAGGTGTGTCACTGAATTCCTCTACATGGGAATAATTGCACCCATTGACTTTTGTTGATTGCGATGAACGCTAATGGAGACCAAACAGTGGGTGCGTGCATAGTGAGGCTCTGGGTGGCACTTTTCAACAGAGGCGACATTGATGGTGGGTCACCTTTGCTGGTATAGATTTTTGTGAGCACTGCATGCAGGCTTTTGTTCATCACTGGCAAAAATGCACAGATAATAATGGCAGCCATGCTGAAAAAGAGTATTTTGTATCTGAATACTTTGCTCTATCAAGTAGTATTATCGTGCCCTTTGTATCTGCTGTGACTTCCATGGAAAAAAGTAGGAAGCGTCACTTTTGGAATAATTTATGTGTATGCCTACAGAAGACTTGCAGGCTTTCTTCTGCTAGTACCAATATCTGGTCCCTGTTCTTTATCAGTTCCCAGTGGCTTTTTGCTGATTAGTAAGAAATTCCACATGGGCCATTGCCAGAGGAGTGAGGGAGGGTAAAATGTGCATTCACCATCAATGAGTCAATGGGGTGTGCAGGTGGTAGCATCATGAGGAGCTCTGTCAGGGGTACTTTCTCTTTTCTTTATTGGCTTGGGTACCACTGCCTTTTGCATTTCTGCCTGGTTTCAACACCTGCATTTCCAAATGAGACCTGTGCCGCTTCGTGCTCAGTATTACATGGACCGGAAGAACTATCATTTTGAGGTCACAGGCAGGGAGATGATTTGGTGCCATTGCTTGCATTATTTAACAGAACCCAGCTGCAGCTTGCAATAAAGCCATCCCATCTTTCTCCCAGTCCTAGCCATCAAAATTTCTGCAAAGTGCACAGGAGAGCTCCCCTAATTGCCCATACTGGCCCCACTTGGGCCTCTGCCCACAGCAGCCATTCAGCCCCAGCCCTAAGTAAAGTTTTGTCCTTCTTTGGCAAGCGCTGGGGAGCAGCTTATGCTGTCAAGAGCACTAATAGCAAAGAGAACTATGGGATGGTTCTCATTTCCCCTGAATATTATACAGGTAAGTGGGCCTAAATGTTGCTAAATGGGCTTAAAAAGTTGCAGTATCTGCTCCTGCTTGTGGTGAAGCTGGAGCATGTACGTCAGTGCTACCTGACTGGTGCCAAGACTGCAAAATCAGCTGAGGTTTAAGACACTGCTTCTTCATCCTGTGTTTGTGGTGAGAAGTTCTTTTGTTTTTGAACACAATGTGGCATATCACGGTGTTTATGTGACCCATGAATTGTTTGCAGGTGTTTGTCCAGTGCTTGGGTGTACTTGGCAGAGGAAACTTGAGCCCCGCAGAGCTCAGGTTTTCTCTCCCACGCAACAGAGCACTTCTGTTTCAAAAGCCCGGTGGAGAGAAACATCTCCGGTGGTTCTCACAGTAATGGAGCAGAGGGGCTCATGGTTTGCTCATGCCTGAGGGTGAGGGCTGACATGACTGCTGCAAAGAGAAATTAAAGCCCCTGGTAGCAAAGCTTGGTTATGTAAGTCCCCTTGTGACTCCTAATGTTGCTCTACCAGGGCTGGATCATATCCCCACCTCTCCCACTGCAACCAGGCAGAGGTGCTGCAGAGGAACACACAGCCAACAGTTAGCCAAGAGTAATCCTGCCCTAAGGGAAAGGGAGGAAATATGCTTAAGTGGATGTCAGGAAGGGCTTGGTGTTTTGAAAATGAGCAGCTAACTAAGGCAAATTTTCTCCATAAATATGTGTATTTATTTAGCTAATAATCTAAAAGAGGTGACATTTCCCTCTTCTGTTGTGTGGGCCACCTATATATTCAATAATGTAATAACAGTGAAAAGCCTTTAGTATGGTCTTTAATAAAATAGCCTGACCTGACAGGTAAGTTATTGACTATTATAAAGCTGTTAGATTTAATATGGATCTCCTGGGCAATCCCTGGTATTCATCACATTTTCATGTGTAGAGAATGGCTGTAGATATTGCCAGATGTGGTCTCAGAGTGGAGAGCAAGTGAGATAAAAATTGCAAAAGCAGCTAAATGATGCATGGGCTGAAATCCCATTTCCAATCAGCCCCAGAGCATGCTGGGGAAAGATTTAGTGGGCTTCCTCCCAGCAATTTGAAGTCTCCTGAACAGTTTACCCAGCTGCCCTGGGAGAGAGAAGAGTGGGCAGAACGTGAATAATCTGATCTTCGTATTAATTTTATTTCATAGTTAGGGATTATTTTAAATCCTGTAGGAAGGGATTATATAACCCTGCAGTAGTTATTGTTGCATCTCTGGTGGGCATCTCTAAGTGTCTGATCCTAGGACTCACTGATTTTGATTTGACATTGTTAACATCCTACCATCACCAATATCTCCACATTTTGCTTTGTACAGTGTGGTGTTTTCTTGCACAGCTTTTAATTATAGCATTTTTTTAATTCTAATTCTGTGCAATTTTGGAAAATTTCTTGCTCGATACTTCCCTAATGCAAAGTTTTGTTAGTCTTGTTTGCCAATGGATGGAAGGGATGGGCTGTTGTGAACGTCCATTTTTGACTTTTTTTTTCTGTAATTCCAGAGCTTTCAGCTTTAGTGCTTATGTTCATTTTGCAGTTGTACCCAGAGACATCCCCTATCAAAATCTTAGCGTCACTGCAGGAACTGCATAGGCACAAAGTAGCAAAGCCAGTGTCTGTGGGGATAAGATTTGTGGGGTTCCTAAAGAGGAGAGGCAGGTCTTCAGAAAGGCTGTGCTGATGGTGTTGGTGTTGCTGATGTGTACTTCTCCAAATCACAAACATGACACACATCTGCTGATTCTCCCATGCTGGGATCCTTCTTGTTGTCTTTGTTTTCTCTGCTTCTTTTCTTATGAGAAGATACCAGTACTCAGCCTCCCAGATAAGCACTCCTGTTGTCCAGACTTGTGCTATTAAGTTTTGCCTTCTCTACTTTACTTCTTCATCCCTTATTTCCACACATCTCTTGCAAGCTCTGACCAACATGGTTGCCTCTGACCAACATGGTTGCCTCTGTCCAGGCTTATGAACCGAACAGTGTTGTTTTAGCATTTGCAGAGCCACTACTCAAGGCAATATCCACATACAGTTTGAGGAATGATAAATAGGTGGTGGCTAAAACAGATTTAATTTTTTTTTTTTTTTTTTTTTTTTTTGGCAAATCAATAGCATTGCTCCAACAACCTGGATAATCAGAGTAAGCTGCTCTCTTCCAAATAATACTGCTCTGAAGTATGTAGCTGAGGATGCCCTACGGACAATGTTAGGTCAATGAGCCCCTTGAAAGAGTTAACATCTAATCACAGATTTGGTTTCCTTGATTGACAGGCAATTTTCAAAAAGAGTGTGGTTTGTCAAGAAGTTGTTCCCTTCTTCTTCCAGAAATCTCTTTGAAACCAGTGCAGGCAATTTCCTGCCTGTGATGGCATTCAAGACATGAGATACCCTTGTCTTTGACAGCAAAGGACGTTGGTTTCATTTGAGCTTTTTCTCTTATCACTGACAACAATAAAATTGTCAAGTGTGTGATTTGAAACATCAAATTCAGCGTGAACTTCTTGTGTAAGCAAGGGACATTGGACATAATAACTTTTTTCTCCCATCTATACTGATATATTGGGATGTACCAATTGACAAATGGTAACAATTGGCTGATGTATGTGTATGGTAGCTTTCATATAAACTACCAACAGCCCTAGAAGGTTATAATGAAATCATCTTGAATTAACTCAAAAATTTCTCTTTGTCAGCAGTGGCCCAAGGTAATGATGTAAAGCATCTTAACAGTGAAGGCAGAGGAAGACTTCACAGCTGAAAAAAGTCCTAGTTTAATTGCAGGCTTGAACTACTATCTGTCAAATTTCTGTAGCAATATTGTATTAAGAAATTGAATGCATTTGAACCTGTCCTCCCAAAATCAAATCCAACGCACTTCATTCATAACATACCCATCACAATGAATAACAGCTGATTTCTGAGAATTTTGGTTTGAGTGTGCAATGAGACCCGAAAACGGCCAATTTCAGTTTGGGTTTGTGAGAGTGTAAATATTGTGAGGAGTAAATGAGCTAATTTGCCAAGAGTTTCTGTGCAAACCAGAACTTCAGTGCATCTTGTGTCTGACTGCCAGCCTTTGTGTAATGCATTTTGCTATCCTACACTGTGTCTATGCTGGGTGAGGGCTCCTGTTGGTGACATTAACTGCAACCATGAGTGTGCCATTCATCTTGTGTGTTCAATTACATAGAGGATATTTTTTTCCCTTGGGAAAGGTGCCATGCTGTGGTGTTATTGTAGGTGAGTTAGCTGCTGTGGCACCAAGCATGGTCACCCCCTGCCTGCAAGGAGCAGCACAGCCAGGGGCACTGCCTACCCAAACGTCACGTGCACAGAGTACTGCTGAGCTCGTGGCTGTACAGATCTGCTACCTGTCTCGATCCCTATAGAGCAGGAGAGTTTATTCAAATTAACATAAATCTGGATCTTTCCAATTGCTCTAGGTGCTGAATAAGCTCAGACTTTCAAATTCTAGCGTGAGAGTTGTGATGTTTTCAGTTTGTTTTTCCTTTTGAAAGTAAGTAGTGTTGTCATAGAATCACATCTCAATACCACTTACAGCAAGTCTTTATCAGGGGGATTATCTCAAACTCCAAGTATTAGTCTGTCTTCTAAAGAAGCATCTAAATCCTTAAACCAAACTTTCTTGTCAGAAACAGGGACATGGAGGAAAAGAAAACAAGCAGCACTTACTGCAGCTGGGTGAGATACTAAGGTGCTTAGAGGAAAACAAAAGGGAACGGACAAATGTTTGAACACAATAAATGAATAGCAGTGCACAGTGTGCCACTACAAGCACCTTGGGCTTGTTCTTTTATAGCTCATGTGCAACGTGGTGCATTTTGCCTTTACCCTATAGTAGGAGCCATGGGTGCTGAGTGGCAATGTCCTCAGGCTAAAGTCTGATCCTCAGAGGGTGTTTATTTTACTTAGTGATAATTATTCAACAGTAAAAGTCTAGTTGCTGCTGTTGGAAATATGACTTAGAATAAAACTTAAGGCAACAGTAAGATTCAGCCATGGTATGTTAATTTGAATCTGCAGTAAATCTGTCAGGATTTCAGGTCGGTTTAAAAGCTAAAATATAATTGTTGTAAAACACTGAACTACAATTTATATGTATTTTTCCCAACTACTTTTGGGCTAGCAATATTTCAGCTCTATAATCACAGTTTGAACCTTTCCAGAGATGTCAGCAAAAGTAGTATTTTACTTCTCTTTTGTGTGTGCAACTTTTTGGATGCAATGGACTTTTGGGGAGGAAAATAGCTTGGGGAGAAAAATCAGCAGAGACCTCTTTGTACTCTCTTCTCTTTTCTGGAAGAAAGGCGCTTCCAAGTGTGCAATGAACAATGCAACTGCTAGCTTGCGGCCCAGTGAGAAGGGCCACTGAGGTGCAGGTTTGTTAGTTAGATTTCAAAAGCCCTTTGACCTTAAGATTTGTAATGGTATTTTGTGATAATGGGTACCTTGTTCTAAATAATAATAATAATCCATTAATCATCTAAATATCCCTTTATTAAAAAAAAAAAAAAAAGCCTTATTTTTCAGTAGGAAAATCCTATAAACTGCCTTAATGTATTAAGTAATTAAAGTAATAAGTGTTTTAGGAAGCCAGCAACCCTCATTAGGCAGAGTCTGTGGACAGCAAGAACTTGGGGTGAGCCCTTGTGGATTAGAGATGAGATATGGACACTGGGGAGCTTGGTGCACTCTGCAGTCACACTTTGGGTGCTCTCGGGAGCTGCCCTGGGAGGCTCTAGAGGGAAATGAAAAGGCAGACTGTTCACTTGTCCTTATTTGGAATTATCTTTGAAAGCTTGTAAAGCTTCATTGCTCCAGAGGAAAGTTACATCTGCTGATTGAAGGGAGGAGGGGAAGCGATAATAAAAGTTACTCAGTTGAGGCTAATGTAGCCTTTAGAATTTTGCAGTCACATGAGTTTGAGAGATTAAAAGGGAAGACAAAAAGATGGTTCACGTGCTTAAAAAAGATAAATAACCCTTTGCACTCATTATTTTGGTATGTGTTTGCATTTTGCTTTTCTCTCTCTCTCTCTCTCTTTTTTTTTTTTTTTTTTTTTTTTTATGCATTAAAGAAAAGGGAAGATGACAATTCTTTGGCAAGCATTAGACAAGGCTGAATTAGTGTGGGGAGACCGCTGGCCATCTGCGTTGTTTGGGCTTCTGAAGCTAATGTGCTTTACATTAATAGGTTTTAATGGCCAGAGCCTGCATGAAAAATAATGAGAGCCAGGGAGATTGTTTTATTTTATTGCTCCTCTCATTGAGACATGGCCTCTCTTGCTCCCAGGGTCTGGTGGACTGGATACTGCTTGCCCATTTTGACAGTCTTCTGTCAGTATTCTTGGGCGAGGAGAGGGTACAGAGGCTATTAGCCTGTCCCATAGCTGTTACAGTCCAAGTAGATAGAGGAAAACCACCACAGGAAGAACAGGAAGATAGAGGGATAGCATGGGGAACAGTTTGTTGTAATCCTACGTCCAAATAATGGAGTTGAATTGCAAGCGCTGCTGCTCCTTGTCTCACCTTTAAGACTGTGAAGTCATGGAGTCACAGAACAGCTTGGGTTAGAAGGGACTTTGAAGCCAACCCAGTTCCCCCTCCCTGCTGTGGGCTGATCACCACCCACCAGACTAGGCTACCTAGGGCCCCATCCAACCTGGCCAACGCTTCTGGGGATTGGGCATCCACTTTACTCTTGTTTCAGCTCTAGTGCCTGCAAACCTAGCAATTTACTCTGTTGAGACACAGGTGAGACCATGGCTTTGGGCCCTATGAGGTAGTGAGGGTGAGCCATGGTTATGTCCCCTGTGTTCCCTCCATTCGTGGACACAGCAGGTACTGGGCCACTGACCCTAATTCAGCATTTGAACTGGTGTCTGCTGACCTTTCTGATTGCATATCTTTTTGAAAGTAAAGAGATTGCTGCATATAAAGGGAAAAAAGACTTTCAGGTTTTTGGTTTTGTTTTGTTTTTGTTTTTTTTTTATGTAGGCTTTGGGTTTCAAAATCAACATATTTTCTAGCTGTCGGTGAAGGCAGCACAAAACTTGCAGGAGAATCCTCTCCAGTTGCTATTTCCCTGTAACAAGAAGACAACAAGGAAGAAGAAAAGGCATTTCACTGTCAAGTCTCTGAGGCTTGCAGATGCACTCTGCTACATACATGCCTCCTTTTGTTCACATCGTGTTTGGCTTGGCAGGAGCCTGCTTCATTATCCTTCCGCAGACCTGCTCCTGAAGTAATGCTGCAACCCCATTATTGTGTAGAAGGTGCAGGAGCATAGAGCATACAACAGCAGATGTCCTGTTTTGCCACTTTTTTTTCCCCCCTGTGCTTCACAGTGTGGTTTGCTTTTGCATCAGGTGGCACATTGCTTTCCCTTCCATGATGGCACAGGTGCAGCACTGGCACGGCTGCAGGTCACAGATGCAGTGTATCTGGTCTGCTTTTCCTCCTCCATCCCCTGATGTGGCAGGGATGCCTCCAGAAACTCTTCCGCCACCTGTTTGGCTGGACAGGGCTGAAGTCCCTACCCTCTAAATATAGCTTTCCTGGCATTGCAAAGCATGAGCAAAGGGAAAGCCAGATGGCTTGTTCCTGCTGACAAGCAGCATGAGGGTGTACAGAAGACCGACAAATCACTTGGCACGATGACCAGTTTCTTGGATGCCTCAGAGGGCATTTTACCTTTCTGTACCACCTTCTCCACCTGCCCATATCTTCTTTTTTTTTTTAGACAGTGCGAACTACTTGTCAGGAACAGTGTTTCCCAAAAGGGGACAAGTCACAGCATGCAGGCTTTTGATATGTAGTATTTGATATGAGGTTGCCCCCAAGCAAGGATGTGGATTCATTCTCCTGGAGATTCAAGACATCCACCACTTTTTGACTACTAAGAGCCTTCAGAGAAAAGTGTGGTGGTGATTCCACCCATTCCCACCAACTACATTCTGTGTACTCCTTGCCACACACAGGGTTACATTTTCTTTAAATCAGCTGGGGAACATGATGCCATGTAAATGCTGTTTTTATGAGGACAGCTGGCAAGGTATTGGCACATGCTGTCCGAGGAGGTAGTGCAGTCACTGTCCCTGGAGACGTTCAAGAAATGGGGAGATGTGGTGCTGAAGGACATGGTCAGTGGGCATGGTGGTGATGGGTTGATAGTTGAACTTGATGATCTTAGTGTTCTCTTCCAACCGTAATGATTCTATGATTCTCATGCAGAAAATAGTTGCTTAGTTTAGATCTGTCCATGTATGAGTTTGTGGGTTGTTTTCCTGCTTTTTCTGGGGGAGAAAAGGAGGCTTCTATGTAAGACACAAAATTTGCATGTTTTATACTTTTTTCCTACCTAAGATTGAGGCAGACCGTCCTGCTGGTTGGGCAAAGTCTTCTTGTTTGCCTTTGGTGCGTGTTAGGTTGGAAGGTGCTGCAAAACTTAAAGACTGAGCGAAGCACTGATACCATTTTCTGCTAAAACTCATAAATATTCTTTCCAATGAAAGTGTTGCTCAGATTTGCCAAGAGCGAGCTGTTAGGGAAGGTGTGCATGTAACAAAGGAGCCTTTGTCAACTGTAGGGGAAGAAACAGGAACCACACTGACACAGGCTCCCGGTGACATAAACACTGTTACAGGCGCCGAATTAGGTGCAAACATCTCAAATTATCACCTTCTTTGTTCGCTGTCAAAAAGACACAAGTCAGTTGGCAGAAGAACTAAGTGACATTGTGGTGCTAAACACTCAGAACCAAGGTAAGACAAGAGGTATGCCTAAAATTTCTGCTAATAATACATAGGGAGCTGGAACGGAGAGCTATCCCAGCCTGGGTAGACGGGAGATGGTTTCCCCGTGTTGAACCTTCATAGTTGGGACATCAAAGAAATTCAAGCATCGGGGCTCTACACTTTGTTGCCAGCTTGCTCTCAAACTGCAGCAAGTAAGATAAACCATGGGTAAATGGTGGCCATTTAATAGAAGCTGCCACCATGACCTGGAAACTTTGAGGAAACCTGATTTAGTAACGTAGGTCAAGAGAAACAAAGTCATCCCAAAACTTTATTTGTATGGCCACAAGATGTTTGTGTCAGTGTGCTCAGACCACGTGTGCTAGATCCTTGTGGTCCCTCAGTTACATCCTCATGCTACGAGTAGCAGCTGTCTGGTATTTGCTTTTCCTGCTTGCAACAGTCTGAATCTGGCTCATGAAAGCGCTGTGTGGTGGAAGACAGCCCTTGTGGCATCTGCATTTGCTTTTTGTCATCTGTGTTAAGGAGGACATGAGGGCTGAAACAGGGTGATCCTATCATGAAGACTCAAAAATAAACTCAAACTGGGAGAGGGCTGGTGCAGAGGTGGTTTATGGATATTTGGTGTATGCTGCGGGTACAAACAAACATTTCCTTCAAGTGCTGTGGAGCATGGGATCCATGTTGGTGGCTTGCTAGCTGGTTAAATGAGTCATTGCCTTTCTGCAGGGAAATGAGCCTTTGAGAGGCTCCTGCACTAGCTGCTGTAGCTTGTTGGACTATGTTTAAGCAGAGTCCAGAAGGGCTGCTTGCTGACTTCTCTGGCTGTGAAGCTTGTCCTTTTGGTGACTTCTAAGTGTCATGGACCAGCATGTCCTGCTCCTAGTGGCAGGGAGCTGATGACACTATGAGGCTTCTCTGCATTCCTCTTGTGAGTCCAAGGGACGTGTAAAGATTACCTCTGTGGACTCTATTCCCCTGTCTCTGGGATACATGCATGTTAGTGAGGTTTTGGCCTCCTAGATCCCAAGGAGTTTAGTGAAACCTTGCTTTCTTGTGCAAAATATTGAGCTGGTTGTTTGGATAGAGCTGAGCTGCCTCCTGCAATCCTGGCTGAAGGGAGCAGTTCAAGTATCGCTTTCTTAATCTTCTGCACTGTGTTGGGAAGGGCTTGGCACAGGGTTTGCAGGCTGTGCTTGTGCATCCTGCTCCAGCTGCATCATGAAGGATGCCACTCTTCCCCCGTGGCTCTGTCTACCTCTTGCTCCTGGCCATCATCATTTTCATACAGCCAACATAACCAAAATGTAATTGTACCCTGCCCAGTTTAGCAAAACAGAAACAGGTGAATTGGGATCAGAGGGGAGACACGTGAGGGACATAAACTGTGAGATTACCTCTGCATGCTGGGAGTTGAAATGCCATCATCTCTCTGAGCAGAGCACGTGCGTTATGCACATCTGAATGGGGGGAGCAGCTTGGGCTGTAATTACAGGAATGGGGCACACTGGGTTACTGCTGAGCAGCCCCAGCTGTTTGAGCCTGAACTAACTTTGGTGTGATTCATGATGTTAATGATGCACTTTTGCAGCAGAAATAGGAAGAAACCTATTGTCCTTTCCTTTCTTTCTTTTTCTTTCTTTCTTTTTTTTTTTTTTTTTCTCTTTTGTTGTTGTTTTATTTCAGTATGGTTTTGCTTTACATCTGTATTTTGTCTCCAGTTTGTATTAATTTTTGCAAATTGTTCCCCATGGTAAGAGCGTGTATAAAGGTATTATGCCGCCTCTTCTAAACCTGCCTTAATTTCTCTGCATATATCTTTTGAAGCTAATAATTAAAAGGAGAAAAATGCTGTCTGTGGACTTCTATCGTGACGCCAGCTAAGCCCATTTTCTCTCTCGTTGGTAGCTATCTGATCTGACTCGCACCCTCAACAGACTGTGTTGGGGGAAAAATAGTCACTGCTTTTATTTCATGTCTGGCTTGATGAGAATAGTAATGAGAACAGCAAAGAGTTGTGTCCCCAGCTAGTTGGCTACAGAGCAGACAGGCTGAGTCCTCGATGTACTGTCAGTTCCATGCGTTGTGTAGGCAATTAACACTGATGCTAAAATAATTAATGATGAGAAAATGTCAAAGGGTTTGGGTGCTTCAGTTCAAATGAGCAGCAGAAGCTCAGTCTGTTCCCCAGGCTCGTCTAGCTGTCTGGCTGTACCGTACAGCTAGCCTTTGGGTGCTGCAAATCATGAGAAGGCTTCTGCTCTGAGTTAGATGTGTTCAGGCACCTAGGAAGTGCTGAGAGAGTTTTTCACAGAAAAAAATGAGCATTTGTCTTCAGCCTAATATGAGCTGTTTTGTAAATATTTGATGAAAAGATTTAGAATTGTTCAATTTTGGAAATGCACTGCACAAGTTTATTTACAATTGGTTATCAAAGTTGGAAGCTTGCTCTGAATTTTCTAGGTAGTGATTTAATTCTTTTTTCAAAGTGATCTCTGGAACAGGCAAAAGGAAAGGGGAGGAGGTTAGCAGTAATACAAAAGTAGGGCTTAGTTGAACTTACCATCTAAGCCAGTGCTTCAATTCCTGTATTTCGTACTCTGAGGACAGAATTAGCTCATATATTTCTTGTAACTATTGTTCAGTATATAATTTCATTTCTTCCAGTGGTTCAGATAAGCATTCATAACTAAAATGTCCAGGAAAAACAAGCACATATCACTTATTTTTGTGGGTTTTTTTCTTATCTATTTAAAAATACAATAATAATTAAAATGATGCTTTGGTTGCAAGTCTGGCCTGGCTTCACCCCATCTTCTGTTAAGGAGTAACAGAGTAAAATGTTCTCAGAGTAAAATGTTGGAGACACTGCTGGAACGAGATACACTGATTGCCAGTTTGCTATCTCCAGCTGCTGGGCTTAGGGAACTGCTGGAACCTGTAATATGTGATCTGCCACAGGCTAACATCGTATTTCTAAAACCTGAGGATTAAATTGTGTGCATCTGCCTTTATTTAGCCTGACAGGTGTATTTGGTTTTTCCAAGCATCTCCAAATTGAAGCAGCTATAGTAGGATGTCTAATATACTTCTGCACTGCTCCTTTACATCTCATTCACTGGCCTAGATCTGATGATATGTGCAGCAGTGTGTCAGATTCTGTCCTACTGTCATAAACATCCTATTTTTCCTATAGCAAGAAACTGTGCTACTGATTGAGTAGTTTGTCAAGTGTAAAAAGCAGCAAAAGAGAACTAAGCAGCACAATAGTTATTTAAAAGAGAGTCCATCACACTGCATAGAGTGCAGCACAGAAATGCTGCTGATGGGCCAGAATACAGATTTTCTTTCTAGAAGTCTGTCCTCAGAGTGTAGGTGTGTGCTGCCACAACTGTGCTTAGAAATTCCTATTGTCAATGGTGTTATAGCAGTTAAGCTTAAAAATAAGAACCAAATTAATATTTTATTATCTAAAGAACTTTGATGTAAGAAAGTCACATTCAACCCAAATCATTTGTTAAATGGTCCTTATCTGTGGCCAACCTTCTTGAATTCAAAGGCCTTTGAGTAGACTTCTACAAAAAAAAAGTTTTAGAAGTTCATGCATACAAGTAGTGTTTTAAAAAATAGTGACTTACCTATTTTTTAATGAACATGTATACCCTTTGCCCTTACAAGGTAGCAAACCAAACGTCAGGCTTTTAGGCTTAGAGATGCTTGGACCACGATCAAAGGGAAAGGTTGCCAATTAACCCCCCCATGATCTCTCCAACTTGTCTGTTTGATGCAATCTTTTTTTGATTTCATTTATTCCATCTGAGTTTGATATTAAATCCCTTACCAAATATGTATTATCCATGATTTTCTCGTTGCTCTGATGGCACGTCAAAGCTCCAGAAGGCCCAAAAGGCTGAATTAGCCACTGAGTCTTCACCAAGCTGCTCTGCAAGAAGTGTATCTGTGTAAGGAATAAAGAGAATAGATGATATCTCTGCTCTGAAACTTTCAGAAAAGTTAAGTGGTAACACTGAACTAAATTTGAATAAGAAATACTGCACAAAAAGTGAGATACAATAGTGAGAAGATCTATAGTTTATAGAAAAAAAATGCTGGAAAATAAATAGCAATAAAGATTAGAATAACTTGAAATATATACTGAAATTATTCTAACAAATGGAAATATGTTACTAAATGCAACATGCTTTCTATTTGTAAATAACAGTGCTAAAGTAGGAAGGAGCCATGATATAAAAACTACGCTGTACTGCCATTGCTATTATGGTCTTTGGGTACCTTTAAAGCAAAGGGGCAAACATTTTCTTAAGTCTGTCTTGGGGAGTTGAGCTACTGCCAAGAGCATGCAGCAGTGCAGAAACGATGCAGCCAATATTTTTGAGGAAAAAGAGAATGAAGAAATGTGTGTGTGTATGTTGGGGGGGGGAGGGGGGTCAATTCCATTCATGAGATCTCAGGAAGTCATTCCAGAAAAAAGGGGTACAGTCTCAAAATAAAGAAAAGAGAGCAGTGGTGTGCTGAAAGGATAAGCTGAACTGTAGGGGCAAGCATCTCCTTTGGGGCTTGGTGGAAGATCTACTGATGGAGGAAAGAATTGCCTGTAAGAAGGGTGTTGATTTACTGACAGTTCCTTAAGAAAGCAATTGTACAAAACAATAAAGCATGACAGAATGGCACTGGAAAGGTACTCTTAAAATCTTTTTTTAAAAAGGGCAAATAAAAGTCACTGTATAGAAAAATACAGAACCCAAAGTGCTCCGTCGGAGCAGTGGGTTGGTGGGAAAAGACTCTCTGCTATTGGCGGCACCATACGTGTGAGTTCAGAGCACAGACCAACTGTTACTACTCACAATTAATCTTGAAGTAGTTCTGTGAAGGTATGAGCTACCTTGCCTAAGGAACTGAGGGAGATTAGAGCCTGGAGATCTGCTGTATGGTGGACACAGAATGAAGGAATTATGCCACAAGCAAAATTCAGGTTAGTCACAAAGAGAATCTTTCTAACTGCTGGCCTGAAGTGCACTGGACTAAGCTGCCTGTGGAGGTAACAAATCTACAACCTTTGAAGTCTGTCTCTTTACTTCAAAACTGGGCTTATGTGCATGGGAGGAAAGGCAAATGATTAGATAGAATAGTACTGTTTTTCAGCAGTTAATGTTGGTATTATGGGACAGTGATAGTCAATATCAGTACTTAGAATGCAAAACACAACAGAAACTTGAACACTTACGGTACTGATTGAAATCCTAAGCACAAAACTGCTGGTGTGGGAGCGTGCAGAGATGCTCAGGAATTTTTGAACTCTTATATCTAGCGTTCAGTCTTTTAGTTTTCCCCTAGAATGTGATTATTCTGCCAGCAGAGCTGTCCTGGTTCTTTTTACAGGAAATATAAGAATATATATTTATAAAAATCTTTCTATTGCCCAAGATAATGTTCAGATGTGTAGTTTATGTAGCATGCTTACTCACATCTCCATCACCTCCTTCTTCTCTAAAACTTCTCTGCCTTCTCCTGCTTCATACATATTCGATATGGGGTTACGTGAATTGAATGAAGGTGCCTCTCAAAGCTTCCTATTAACAGTGTATCTTCAGTTTATTTCTGGGCAAACCTATATCCATAGATGTGTCATCAAATTTTGTTCCAGAGCATTGTCAGAGGCTTTGTGCTATTTGCTAGTGAAATAGGCTTTGTTCCTTGTTAACCATGTCTGGGCAATTCTCCTTTGTCCTTCATAAGGGTCTGCTGAACTGTTGAATCTGAAAGCCAGAATGGAGTTAGTATTCTCCACTGACCCTCTTTCACAGCAGGAAGAGGAGCAGAATATTTCATCCAGCTACTCTTACAGGGAACCTGGCAAACTTCTTTACCTATATCCTGATCTTCATGATAAGCTGGAGACTTGATAATAAGAATTTGAAAGAAGTTGCAGTATTTTCTGGTGTTTTGGATCTTACTGGTTCTTGCTGTTAGTGATCTTGCGCCTTGTTTCTCTTCTAGCTTTTATTTCAACTATGAGCATTTCTAATACCCTGTCTTTGAATTATTAGAAAATAAAATAAAATTGTTCAGTGTCTCAACAAAAATGAGCTGCTCAGAGACACATTGAAATAGTAAGCAACAGCAAGCCTTCTCACATCTCCCCCTACTTTCAAGTTTGGGAAGCTCAGGAACGTTTAGGGAGATATTCAGGAACTAAATCTACGACAGGCTTAATTTGCTCTTTACTGTGTTCTTTGCCTGGGGAAAATGGGGTGGGAAGCTGATGAGAGGCAGAGACACAGCAAGGGCATTGGTGTGCAAAAAAAAAAAAAAAAAAGTGGGAAGCTGTCCTGTGTAAGCAGATGCACTTCTTTTCCTCTAGAGTAACTGCAAAGGTGGTATTAAAACTAGTACAGAAATGCAGACACTTAGAGTTCAATTTTCAAAATCAAGTTCTTAATTTAGTAATTAAACACCTGCTCATTGATTAGTGATTTAGAAAGCCTGTCGGTGCTCCACCTTTATCAGCGGGTGTCAAGTGCCAATTTTAGGTCTAAGTGCAGCTGTAGGTGCTTGCACAGAGGGTTTTGAGATTGGAAACCAGGCTCTTAACAACAACAGGTTCATCTGCTTGTGGCTCCTCTGCACTGCACAAATGGGAGCACGCACCAGCTAATCTCTGCTACATAAGTCTGTCAGACGATGGCTTGCTGCCTGACAAGGAAAATGCTGTTCTGCTGAATTGGGCAGCAGGCTCCTCAACTCCCATTTTATACCATTGCCCTCCTTTGGCTTCTATTGATTTCTGAGCTATTTTCCAGCACCTTCACCTGCAGACCAAGCATGTCATTTAGTGGTGTGGCACCTTTTGAACCTAAAGAGGCTGCCACTGCCTGATACCCTCTTCTTCTGTGGGGTGTGTGAGGACATCCTAACGGTCTCTACGTACTGAAAAACGAAGGCCCAATGCCACAGCCTGAAAGATGATAGGAGGAAGACTGAGGCACTGAAGGAAGCAGGGCAAACTCTGCTCCTGTTGTCAACCTTTTCCCTTATCTGGGGACAGATGGCCTATGATGGCTTGTGCTTCTGGGTCTCATCAGAGATGTGTATCCCATCAGAGATCATGTATTTTCTTTAAATCCAGACTGACAGGTAGATAATGCAAGCCACATGTATCACAGAGCTGAGGTACAGGTCATAGCCTTACTCAGCACAACCCCAAAAGAAAAGCATCCTTGTCAGCCTCATTCTGGTATCTTCTAGAGCGTTCCTCAGGTGGAATAGAAAAATCAGTCTGGGTTTGTGAAAGGAGTCTTTATTTCTGCATGCACTCAGCCAGATGCTGACATAAAAAGAAGCAATACCTGTTTTTCAGGTCTGTATATAAGGGACAAAGAAATCTAGTGCAGCAGACCTTCAAATTGTTTAGCAGTTCTTTTTCCATGCACTTTTTCCCTACTCTATTGTCCATTCCTGGCTTCTGCTTCTAATCTGGGCCTGAGCTGCTTGGAAGAAAACAGTCTGACATAGGCAATAGGCACCTAAAACTTATGGGGACCAACATTTTTTACCAAAAAAATAGATTTAAATTGATAAGAAGAGTTCTTTGATTATTATCAGTATCTTAGCAATGTCAAAAAATGCCCTTGCCAACAAGAGAGCTTAGTGTTGTTAGTTATGTGTTGTGGGAACTCTCCCTCTATTCAGTCTGTGCTCAAAGGAGGCAAGAGATGGATGGACAAAGAGTTGCTGCAGTGCTGGAGTGTTTCTTTCCATTTGGACTCAGGTGTCTTTTCCAAATTACATAACCTTTTCTAGAAAAAAAATATCACACCCTTGTCCTGCCTTGTGCTGGTGCTGCTAAGCCTTGAGTAGATGCCCTTTTATTAGGGGCTGTTGATGCAACAAAACTGTAATGGTTCACTTGCTGAAAACCGAAACTAAAATACAATAAATAAGACTAAAAAGAGAGAAGAAAAAAGGGGAAAAAAGTCCTCAGTTCTTAGGCTGCTTGTTAAATCCCACTATAGCTAAATAACATCTGGCTTTCTATAAATACAGCAAACCAGTCATTAACAGTGGGACTATTCACTGTTTACAGAGCTCCATTTGAAAAGAACTGAAATGCAAAGTATTTGTTGAAGTCTGCTGAGCATCTGCCCATGATAGGCTTCTAATAAACCCAGCCTTGCACTCCAGCCATTGTCATGTCCCAGTGTTTGGGTATCCTGTGTATGACAAGCAGTCTAATCTTCTGGAGTCATAGACATGGTACCAATGCAGGCAGCATGGGGGTTTCAGTGTGCTCAGACATTTCCTGTGTACAAAACAACCACCATGGATTCATATTTGTATTTAGATAGACTACATAGATGGCCTATCTGTCCCGATCAGTCTTTCATCCAGGTAAAGCCCTTTGCTGGCTCAGGACAAACAAACACGAGTTATGTGTTGCATTAGGGATTTCTTCATTGTCATTAGACTGTAAATCCCAGACACTTGGTTTTGAAGGAAGAAAATGAAGGCATCAAAAAATCAGGGAACCCCAATGTATCGGGGGAGAGCATTCTCATAATTCCTCATGGGCCCCTAATGCACAGCTAATGCTGGCTCAGCCAGACATTGCAGTGTTTTAAACGAGGCTTCTTTGAGACAGTGAAGGGGTGATGCCTGATTTCCACTGCCTCTCTTCTTTGCAGATATGTTAATGCTTAATAAACCTGATTAGATATTTCCCTAGAGGCTAAGGAGAGAGAGGAATTTTTCCCAGCATACAGCCCAACTTCATCAGACATGCATAGGATCTAAATGCCTGCAAGAGATCTGTCTGTTGTCTTTAGGTAAAGATGTTTGGGTGGGAAAACAGGGCAGGTGGGGTGGTTGCAGGCAGTGACAGAAGTGTCTGGCCCTGAGGTTCCAGGGAGGCAAACAGGGGCTGGCTTCTCTCTCAGCAGAGCTGCTCCATTAATGATGTTTCCCAGCAGGAAGCTCCGCAGGAGGTCACAAAGGAGGGATAGAGCAATTGCTTTTTGCTGTGAGAAACACCGGAGAGATGGCATGCTCCTACCTGCTATTGCAGCTACCATCTCTCATACCAAGGCGGGCAGTCTCTGGCAAGTGTTGCAATTACACCCAGAAAAAAAGGCACTTTAGAAGCTGTAGCTACTCTCTCTTCACTATAAATAGAGGCACCTATTTCCACAACTTTGTGTCGTTCCCACTAACCTGACAGCCTTTGCTGTAGCAGTAGTGCATGGCTTCAGGGAAGTGATGCACACGAGCCTTGCTCCATCAAACTACTGAAGCACAAGGGGAATACAAAGATCCTTATTGTTTAAAGAAACAAAAATCACAACAAGAAAAAACACCCACATCACTGGTTATTCCTAGCTACAGAATCCACATGGCAGATCTCCTGGGTGCAGGATCATAGAATCATAAGGATATAGAAGCTGTAGGGACTATGTAGCTTGAATTGCTCTTTTTGTTGTTGTTTTACTTAGTAAGTTCCTGTCCTGCATTGTAGTTTGTAAGAGCTGTTGCTGAAGATGCCATGAAACTTCCCAGTGATCTTCAGATCAACAGCCAACAGGGTGGACATCCCAGTCCCATGTTAGGTAAAACGTGAGAGTTTTAGAGTCTCTGTGGATGGGTAGCAGGAAGATCCCATACAATGCTTTGAAATGCAGCTCAGCAGCATCTCATGCTATGAAATACAGACTTCTTAAATA
This sequence comes from Lagopus leucura, assembly GCF_019238085.1. NCBI lineage: Eukaryota > Metazoa > Chordata > Aves > Galliformes > Phasianidae > Lagopus > Lagopus leucura. Next base: position 28,132,290 of record NW_024962264.1, read on the forward strand.
CTGTCAATAAATCAAGGAAAGCTGTCAGAAATAGGTGTAACTTTTGATGTCTAAAACTGTGAATTTTAAGAGTAAGTTTTGGTGGAAGTTACTGCAGTTTTATGCATTTGAAAGGATGTTTTTCCTTTATTTTACTTATTGATTTAATTCACTGTCAGCACACGCTATAATGGGAAGACTGTCATCTTCAAAGTTAAACATGGTAAGGAATATATAGTTTATATTAAACAGGAAATTGGCATATAGTGATAAAAGGCAGTAACAGCAGGTACTTGAGATGAGTTGCTTTCAGCCCATGGCTTTATATACATACATCACACAGGCAAAACATCTTGTGGAAACCTTCCTGCAGTACATCTGGCCTAGAGGGCAGGAGATAAGAAGCCTCCAAATGAGGAGAGTGGAGATTTGCTTCCTCAAATTAAGAGCATGGAGAACAGTGGGGCACTCCAAGCCATGGCTGGTAGAAATCTTTGGCTGACGCATTATAGCACAGCGAGAAAGCAAGCACAGCTCCTTCGCTGACACGTGCTTCTGCAAACAACTTTGCATCATTAGCTGCGTATTACCACCCTGGCAAAGCTGACTTGGTGCTAGATATCTTCCTGAACTTAATAAATTTCTTTAAAACAAGGAAGCCTGAAAATACATGCAGCGTAGTAAAATATAGAGCAGGAAATACTCTTCACTCTGAGTTTAAAATATGGCCTGGAAGAAAGGTATTTATTTTATTGCTGATACAAGCTCTGGAATAGCCTTTAAGTGCTTTTTATCTGGTCTTTCTGTAATATAAATGTTTAATTAGCCATAATCCACTTGAGCAGGGAGAAGTGTACCAGAATATCAGAATGTAAAGTGAGAGTTGCATCCCTGGCCCGTGCCAGTCTTAGGGAGGAGAGGACAGAAGATGGCGAATACAGGTCTTATACTATGAAACAGCAAATGAGGTGATTAGTAATTACTGTCACTGGTAAAATATACGCTGTAATTGTGCTCTATTGTGTTATGAAATCTGTGACTAGCTTTTCTACATAGGTATTATAGCCTTACCATGTTCGGAGGCTTTTCCAGACATAAAAAAATCACACCATGTGAGACATTAGGTCCCATCATACAAGGAGGAGAGCATTTATGCCCAGGCTGTCAAATTCCCCTGTTAAAGCCTGATTTCTTGCTTCATTCCTCCCATAAACACTTGCCACAATGCAAACCTGTGCTGAACTAACATGATCGCGCTCATGTTTGTGCCCAAACTGCCAACAGAGCATTTGGCTTCAGGAGCACTTGGACCTGCCCAAAACAGCTGGAACCGTCTCTCCTAATGTGACTGGCCCACTCAGGTCACCAACTCATGTTGCCCTTGCAGCAGAAATTGGAGATTATCTATCCATAGCAGTTACCATTGCAATGGACACACTTCCTTTGGGCCAAGTACTGAGAGAAAATGTTTGAAGCAGGATGAGCAGATGTTTTTCTTTTATTTCTACAGAATTGTGGCTCATCAAAACGTGCTCCAGAAGACCAGGATCTTGGTGTGATATATGCTAGTGTAGAGTCACATGCCTCTGTACACATGTGAGATTGTAGTTAAAATAGGTTATGAAGGAAAATGAGTAGTAACTTCATTTGCGGTTCTTGCTGACATTGCAAAGAGAAAATGTAGGGCCTGCACAATGCATTGAACAAACAGGTTTGGTGCACTCTGGGCAGAGCCACGGGGAAAATCCAGCACTGTTAAATCTGGGGAGAAAGGAACTTGAAGAAAACTCTGAAGCTCTGCACTACTTCCACCCTTTTTATTATTATACACTTATTTTACTTTTTTCAAACGTGTAGCTACCTAGAACAGTTTTAGCAGCTTTTTATAAATTAGTGTTGTTGTAAATAGTGCTCTGTGTTACAGCTTTTGCATATGACTGATTGTGTATATCAGCAGACAGTGAAATGTGTCTCTATTTTATCTTCTCCCTGGCTTACCTTGGCTCATCACCTTAATTTGCTACTGCTATCCAAGAGCTGACAGCTTCCAATTACAGTCACATTTGCAATGCCAATAGAAAATATCAGGGCTCGGTTTTCAAAGGTTTAGTCTATTCTTTCCTGAGCAAGTGTTCTCCTGTAATCCACTCAACGGCTTCTTTTTGTGATTGTGATCTTTTTCACAGATGTGATTTGAACTATTTAGTACTACAGTGTAATGTAACCTCCGTGGAACTAATGCAAACCCCACTAAAAGGGTTACATGCAGTTACTGGAGACCTCGAGTGCTGCTTGGAATATTCTCTGCATTTATACAAATAAAACAAAATTTTGGAACCTGAGTTTTTCCACTCCAGGAAAGGGCATCAGCAAGTGGGAATTAACTCACGGGCATGAATAGGAGTCATCAAGTAAACGAGTAAATTAAATTATTGGAAAATATTTCCAACAGTGGTCTCGCTTCCTGCACCTGCTTTTCCCTATTAGCAGGTTTAAGGGACCTTAGTTTATATCTTTGAGTCAGAGGTCGTGAGACATGACTTAGTGTTACTTCATAAGATTAAATGGAATTTCTTTGGGGATTTAAAAAAACACCAAGTCAGGGAAAACTATGTGACATTCCACTCTGTTGGGATTAAAATGTAAATAGATTCTGCTTTTTAATTTCGGGATCACTTTTACAATGCAGTATAAAGGGCAATTCTGTCTCTGTTCTCAAGGGAAGCCCTGTTTGTTCGTAGCACAAGAGGCTGAGAAGAAAGCAGAAGGAACTGGTGGGGCCAAGTTGTTTGGGATGCAACCTTCTGGAAGTGGTGGGAAGGCACAGCAGTGGCATTTCTGCAACCTCATGAGCAAAAGTGCAGTCAGTTACTCCCAAATGAGGTGGATCAGGAGGTAATTACAGCAAGGAATGGATTGACTCCCCTGAAGGTTTACAGGGAAAGGACCCAAGAAACAAATTTCTAACATACAGAAATAAACAGTTGCACCTGGTTTTGTCCAGGTACTGAGAGTCCCTATGGCAGCAGTGGATGCTGCAGAGGGTGGCACAGCTCTTGTGCATTATTTTTGAGATGAATGTTTTCCTCCATGGTGAGGCTGGATCAGTTGCAAGCTGCACTGCACAGGTATTTGCTGTTTCTGATCTAAATGTCATGCAGCACAGATAATAACAAGCAGAAACACCTGTGCCTGCACTTCAGTTGATCAACTCTCCTAATTATGTGACATATTTAGGTGGGCCAAAACATACTAAAACAACTACTTAAAGGGAAACCAGTTAGACTCTTGTGACTGACTTGCTAATAAAACTGCTTTGCACTTAATACATTCTGGAAGAGAGCATGGCACCTTTTGGATTTTGAGTCTGATTCTCTTTTCCCTTACAGTGATGCAAATTGGAAATGACCCCTTCAGTCAGTGCCCGTGTATAGCCAAGCTGATGGAGACTGGAAGGAGGCAAGTCAATAAAGATGGGTATGAAGCCAAATTGTGTGTGACATAACAGCTAAGTTGGGTCTGTTCATCACCTTTGCACAGCAACAGAGGCTGCAGAGAGCTCAGAGTAAGTGTAAATCTTGGGCATGCTGCCCCATCCTTATGTCTGATTGCCAACGCACTACTGCTGGGCTGTGGGATGAAGGGCAAGGAAAGAACAAAGCATTTTTTTAAAGCAAAATACATTAAAAAATTGTTTCTGTGTTACCTGGGAGGATGAGATACTGTGCCTTTCTTTATGAGCCATGGAAACAAGATAAAAATAAACTATGAATGCAGCCCTCTGAAATTGTTGAAAGCTGCAAAATGCAAACAAACATGCAGAACTGGGAGAAATAAAATATCACAAGTATGTGTGAAAGAACAGATTTCTAAGGCATCTTTGTTCTTGCCCGCATGGGATGAACCGCTATCCTTTCCAAGAGAAGCAGCAAGGAATTGGGAGCATAGGAGAGAGACCGTTGCAGACACTGCAGGTGGGGAGGAAGGAACACAGATTTCACAGAAGGAATTTATCACAGAGGGGATTTATCATACTTCTCAGCAATTCTGGGGGGAAGGAATAGATAACTCGGTAAAGGTTTCAGTATGTGCTTTTGTCGTAGTTTCTACTTGTGCTTCTACTTGTATTATGAAGCATCCTGTTGCAACAACACGTTTCGCACTGCCTTGCAGTCCTCTGTGAGTCATGTCCACCCTGCACAGGGTTTGTTTTGAGGAGCTATGCTACCTAATGAGAATTTTGCCAATCTCTAGCACGGTGTGATTGCCTGTTGGAAAAGAAGAAGTTAGACATGAAATGAATGAATGACATAAGCAACTTCTTTTTAACATGCTCTTTTAGCTCTTCTTCCCTTGATACTTCCTGCCGTTGTGTGCTTGCTTTCCCCACTTGATCCATTGTAAAAGGGTTGATCTCAAAAGAGCAAATACTACTTTGAAAGTGGTTTTTTTTTTTCTTTAAATCACAAGTGACTGACAGGGAAACAACTTAATAGTGGGAGATGAAACTGGGACACTGGAGATAAGAAATTAATAGGGGAGTTAGTCACATACCCAAAACAGCACTGAGAGATGTAAAGCAGCTCTTTGATTTCCCAGATGGCTCACTGAAATGCCTGTAAGGAACAAAACCTTTTCTGAACGTCAGGAAGAATAACTCCATAACCAAAGCCCACCAATGGCTGTCACAAATGTAGGTTGCCGTTGGCTCACAAGCTGAATGATCAAGCTGGCTGGAGCTGGATAGAAATGGTGCTTATCCATTCATGTCATCAAATTGCGGAGAACTTCGATATATTGAAGCTACAAGATCAGGCCAGAGTAAGATAAAGGATATAAAATGTACAATTATTTCACAGCAGAATTCCAGTATTGTTATCCCACTGTCTTTTGAAAATTCTGCTAGAAAGGAAATTTTTGATGTGATTTTTGAGATCACTAATTTTATTAAGAAAGGCTGCAAGTACAACGTGGATATGTGCGTTTTAAGCATACAATTGCATGCTTTAACCAAGAGCTTTGAGGAAGCAACATATCTGCTGAATTAAAAGGACACAGAGGAAAAGCTTAGTGTGTTTCTGATCTGGCAGAAATTTATTATCTTCCTCTTTCCTGTCCTCTTGGAGATGGTATGAATTATTCCAGGACATCCCAGACCTCCAGTGGTCTCAGACCATTATTTTAGGAGCTTAGAATCATTGGTTAGAACATAGCAACATGCTCTTTGTAGGCTCACCGCTGCAAGTAGCAGATGGAAGTGGTCAGGTGTTGGCTCTTAGGACCCAAGGTGCAAATTTACTCCAAGTTCACAAGTTGCTAAGATGAAAAGGTGAAGTAAGGAGGTGGGCAGGCTTTTGAATCTCTGAAAGTGAAGTACAGTGGAAGGAATTGCTTCCTGACAGCAGATGACTAGTTCATGTCCATCTGTGCAATGAGGAAATGATAGATCTCAATTCTTCACAGCACAGTGGTGATGTTCAGGCAGGGTGCTGAGGAAAGGACAAAGCAAGTTCATGGCATATCTGTGAGCTGTCAAGCTGATTTTGGAGCAGAAGTTTAAGGATTCTGTCTGTGTTCAAGATGAAGAAAATAATTTTGTTTGTAGCTCAAACCAAAATTTAGGATATGTGCTCAAATATGAGGTGCCTGCTGTTCTATATATATATATATATATAAAAATTTACAGGTTAGCATTTTTCATATGGTTTACCTTCATACAGCTGTCTGTTATTAATTTTGTGTCATAATACGTCACTGTTTGTAGGTATCTTCAAAATTTGAAACTCACTGGAACACACATTGCCAGTTTTCATCTATCTCTGATAGACAAGCCAAGCACAAAATCAATCCAGACTCACCCCAGGTGTGCCACATAAGTTCTTTTCCAGATGTCACCACTAAGCTAATTATAAAATCCACTCGTTTTTCCTTCACCTCCTTCATGGCCATAAAGAGAAAAGCTCTGGGAAAGAACTTCAACCATTACAAGCACTGCTGTAGCAACATCAGTTGCTTTCAGTAATTATCGATCAGAGTTTATCTTCTGCTAAGGTGAGGTAGCACGCTTGTGCTGCAGATAGCCCTAGGCTCTGCAGTACTCTTCAGAGAGTACAGGCAAGTTGGTGTTTAGCACTGTTAACCCAGGAGCTAGTAGGATGATGAACTGGTAACTTTTTGTATTGCAATATATTGTAGCAGATTTGACTTTACAGTGAGGGTGACGAAGCACTGGAACAGGCTGCCCAGGGAGGTGGTGGAGTCTCCTTCTCTGGAGATGTTCAAGACCTGCCTGGATGCCTACCTGTGCGACCTGCTGTAGGGAACCTGCTTTGGCAGGGGGGTTGGACTCAATGATCTCTGGAGGTCCCTTCCAACCCCTACAATTCTGTGATTCTGTGACTTTCCTCTTTATTCTGGGAATTACAGCTATTTATTTATGCTTTCATAGACTCTGGGTGTTTCTGCCTTCTTTTAAAGCTTTTGTTGCTGGTTTTTGTTGAGACTGTCTCTTGGGGTTGCTGAATTTTTGAACCAGGCATGACAAATTCTGCATGATGTAAAAGCAAGTACTACTAAAGTAGGGGCAAAGATTATATGTGCTATTCCAGACTTCATATCTTCCCCATCTTCTCAGTCTTATTTCACAGTCTCCTGTGCAGCTGCTCTTGATGCCTGTCTCTGTAGGAAGAGAATTATTCTGAGTTTTGTCTGAGCATTGCAATGCTAAGGAATTATTCAGAGGTTAACTTGGAAACTCTCAAGATCAGTTACTCGTTTAGTTGTGAAATGCAGCCTGTGAATGGTCATGGATGTTTTTACTGCTAATAGGAAAAGACTCTCTTGTGGTTGTTAATTAACACTGCTCCAGATTTATCATGATTCTAGTAGGATAGCCTCAGGATGGCTTTAACCCCTTGCTTTTCTGGAAGTGGTTTAAATTGCATTGCACTGTTCAAGCATGTAGGATGAGTTGCTGTTTGGGCTTTCCAAAGCATGGGCCTGTTGGTTGACACTGCTGCCCCAGTGCCACTGAAATCCAATAGGATTTTGGTATTGCTTATCCCTGGGGTCAGTCTGATTATCACAGTAATGGGTAGCAATTAGCAGGCTTGCAGTAAGTTTCAGAGGTCTATGATTTGAGAGTCTTGATTGCCCAGAGCAATAATGAATGGCGTTTTTTGACCCCTTTGTGATCTCCAATTTTATGCAAAGTATTGCTGCTTAATTCACTTATTGAGGTTAATATTGAAAAACTTTGCTTACTCTGAATACTTTTTCTCATGACATTTGCAATTAACAATAGTATGGTAGTAAGAAATGAAAGATCAATAAAGCCTCTTTTATCTTTTAATATCCACCTTGTCAGGTGAATTTCTGCTCCTTAAAAGGGCCACAGCATTGGGTTCATTCCACCAGTGGATTTTTTGAGGCTGCTTGGCAACTTTCCATCTGCATGTCTGATCCCATTGCAAATTTCTATCAAAGTCAAAGGTTAATGGAGGACTATTTTGTGTGTAATCATGCCTCAATGAGAAAAGAGGTCATACAGGTTTATGGGGATGAATCTCTATTGATTGCTGGAAGTATCTAAAATAATTGGATTCCAGCAATCAGATTATGCAGTTATGACTATGTGATAGGGCTATGTGGGGAAATTTACATGCTCGTTACATGGGTTGAAACTGATCCAGGTCCCTCTATCTTTAGTATGCTGAATCTTTACTCATTTGCTTGTTAAAGCTGAGACTAATTAGAACACGTTTTAGATGCTGGTATATGGAATAATCTACAAATTCATACAATACAGTGCCACCCCCAGTGATGTATGGAGAAATGTGATCTCATGAGAGTGTGAATCAACTGAGTGTTACAACCTGAACGTTAATGAGGTTGGACTTTGTCACAACAAGAATGAACATGTTCCCTCTCCCTGAGATACCTGAAAAATAACTAATTCTCCTGGCCTCATAACTGCTTGCTAGAGGGGGAAGAAACAAACAAAAAAAAATTATAATCCATCCAAGTCAGAGGAACCTGGTGCAGAAAAAGCATATCACTTGGGAAGCAGAGATCAGAGTTAACCTTTGAAAACCTGCATTCCACATAGGGATTCCCCTCCACATTTCTACTAGGTATGCAACTAGGTATTCAACCAGGAATGCAACAAGCATTATCAGGAGCTTGGAAGAATCATGATTTGATTCTTGGCTGGTATTCCCAGACATGAATTTGCTTTTACAGTGCAGAAAAGAAAGTAAAATACATCACTCCAAACTGTTAACATCAAAGACTAAAGATGCAGAGAATCCAAAACATTATTTTTGTAATTGTGTCATTCTTGTCCTGTTCTCTCGATTCCCTGAGGACCAGCTCACCATTTCAGACACCAGCAGTTTACGGCATCACATCCAAGTTCTAAATGTGCTGTGCTGCAAGGATGTATTCAGAGCTACAGTTATGGGTAAAAACAAACAAGACCTTCTTGCTGTGCCTTAACAAACAACCCAGAATTTCATCTTGCTAAGACTTTCAAACAAGCTGCCAAATTGTTTATTAACGAATCTGTTTCTGTTTAAATTTTTCTTCAGACTTCCTAGCTCCTTCTGCTTTGGAGGTTATACTATGAAAAACACATTTGTACATTTCTGCTGAGCTGCAGGCATTACCAGTTATTACAAAGTGTATGCGTGTGCTGTAACCCAAGACGTCATGAATTGGAAAATCGGTTCTGCTCACTAAAGCAAGAGGAAAAAACAAAAAAAAAACCTGCTTTGAAGCATTTTGGCAAAATACTTCAAGTAACATCAGCAGCCTAGTGATTTTTGTCATGCATATCTGGAACAGTGTAAGAATAGCCCTTTTGAGACAGACCACAGGTCCATCTGGCCAATAACTCAAAGGAGATGAGCAAGGAAGATGAAGTCTTGCATGCAGTGGTGTCTTCCAGCAAGTACACTCACAATTAAGACCAAAAGCCAGAAGTGTTATCAAGATCTCATGGTTCAATAGCCATAATTTGATGGCAGTCAACACCACATAACAAAAGCTGGATTGTTGTACACATGGTATTTCATGGAGCTTCCATTACCATATTTTTAAATTTTTAAAATTTTTTTTAATGTAGAGATACTTAGATTTTGCTGAGTGCCAGATTCCAAGTTCATACCTATCAAGAGAAAGAAAGCATGAAGCAATGTGGACTTTGGGGTCAGGGAAGGGTTTCAGTGTTGCTTTTTTTAATTGGCATTACTATCATCAGCCCTGCTGGTCTAATTTGGAGGAGAATGTCTCACTTATCCATGTCATCTAAGCACTTTCTTTTTGTGGTCTGGACTTGCAAACTTAATTGTAACATGCCATCCTTTCAAATGCATGGTGCATTGAGGGTAATGGGGCAAGCATAGATTGCGGGCGTGGGAGTTGGATGTTTTGCTTAAGCAAATGGTAGTGAAAATATTAAGGCTGTGACACTTCAAAGTTATTAATTAAATTTTAAAAACTTGTCATTATTTTGGAGGGAGATAAAATGTTCCTATCTCACTTACTACGGTTATTTCAGCCCCCTGTGGACTCCAGGTCAGCAGTTTACATTATTTGAGTGATCTTTCTAGGTATAAATGCTTTCCTTAAATGAAATCTGGGATGCTGTATCAACTAGGGTACCTGGGGGGGAGATCTCAGCAACGCTCAGGCTTCCCCCAGGCACCAATTACCACTGGCCCTGCCCTTTAGAACAACTGTAAAAGCTACAGCAGGAGAAAGAAAATCACACTTTTCAAACTTTCTTTCCTTTCTTCCTTCCTTCCTTCTTTTTCTCTCTCCTGTGACTTGCAAAATCTTTTACCAACACTTGCAAATTATTTTGGTGCTGGTTTTACAGATGAGTAAATAAGGCAGAGGGATGGATCTTTTCAGCCCTACTAACCAGGTGTGACTGGAAAGGGCTGAAAGCCCTCACTGATGGTTTCTCAGTTTTTTTTTTTTTTTGTCAGAATAGCAATTGAGGTACACATGCACTGGCAATTAGAAAGTGATCTTCAAATCATCTGTGAGTAGGGGTTTGCTCTTGTGTGGGTGCTACAGGTGAAGGAGAGCTCAGTGTTGAGACATAAGGGGAGAGGAAGTTTTGCTGTGACATTAAGACTTGCCCTGTGCTGGCAAAGGTGCTTTTAGCAAGCATCAGTGAAGTGGGTTTGTGGGCCGCTGAGTATTTAATACTCCTCTACTCCTTTCAGAGAGATGACTGTGTTGCAGGGCAGAACCCCTGTCTGCTAAGTGCCACTCAGAGACGAAATAAAAGGATAGTCTTTGCCACAGAGAATTTAAATCCCCTGTTCTTAATCTTAACTGTAGTTGGTATTTTGGGTCCTGAGGCAGGTTTCATGACAAGGGCACTGCTGAGTTTCTGCCATTGAGAGATTTCTGCAGTGAGCAGGCTTTCATTCACTATGTTGTATTAATTGCTAATATGTTTTGCTTTCTGGTTGCAGCATGTCAGTAATCTGCTGCTTACAAATACCTACTCCCTAGGGAGAAAATAAATTGTATGTATTTTTTGGAACCAATGCTGATTCAATACTTAGGAAATGCATTCGGTAACAATATTGGCTGTAATCCTCCTGAGAGAAATTAATTATAAACATGTAGCAAGGTAATCAGGAAGCTGTTCTTGCTGTGACATTGAGCAAAGAATACCAAAGTGAATGGAAGGATGGATTGTACTTGAAACCAAAGTGAGCCTGATTCCCAGAGGCCAGATGGTGTACAGCGCTGCACTCAGGATCCATTGGTATGTGAGGGCAGGACAAAATAAGGAAATAGAGAAAGGCACTCCATCCAGAATTGCAGATGTCCTGGCCCAAAGAGAAAGACCACTGCTGATGTGGATATTACCTCTCAGCTAAGATGTGTGGGATGGATGCATGCTTGCAGGGGCTCAGTGCATGTGCGTGCTTGTGAGAGGAAAGCTGCCTGGATTATGAGAGAGGGTTAAAATAGCATCATGGTCAACATTACTGTGTTATTACACCACCTTTTTGTACAGTTATTTGCTTGCTCTCATCTTTCTGTTCATTCCTGGTACATCATGTATCCCAATCCATTCCTATCATCTTCTTGACATCTTTTCGCTCCCACCTCAAGCCTTCCTTCCCTGGTAGTTTAGAACAGATTTTTGCTTTTAATTCTCTTTAGCCTTCATCATTGTTTCCCCACACTTTAATGCCACTTTCTCCACACGTAAATCACTCACAAATACAATTTTGTTGGATCAACTTCGCAGGAGAATAATGAAAATATCTTTTCTGCTTTTATGTCTTTCTCTGTTGCTTTTTGTTTGTTATTTTTTTTTTCTGTGTGCATGAGTGGTGGAGTTGTTTCATTGTTTGTTTTTGTTTGTTTATTTTTTAGCAGCTGGATTTTGTTTGAAGGTTTGGGATATTAGAAGTAGGTCCATGTATGCCGAATGAATGCATTAAGCATAAGGCAGGTGGTTAAAATTATAGCTCTACTAAGTAAAGATAAATAAAGGGATGTATTTTAAATAGCTTTAATGTTCATCTTCAGATACTTACTGTAAACAATCTAAGCTGCTTTCTGTAACTTTTAAGCTCATTTCTCTTCTTTTAGAGCTTCTAAATCTGTTTTTATTGAGGATCAGATGGTTTTTATATATGTTGTCCAGTTTTTGTCCTCTGTCGCTATACAAGTCTTCTTTTCTTCTGTTTTCCGTCTCACCTCCAGGCAGTAATATCTTTAAAACACTTCGAAACACCTGTTAAATTTGAAGTGTGTAGGAGAAAGGAAAACAGTTCAAAGGGAAGCAGAGAATACTGAAATCAAGATATTGGTGCTGTCTTTCAAACAATGACAACATTGTCATTTTTGCCTTTCTTCTTAAGAGATTAAAGCTGAAGACACTGATGCTAAGGCTTATGCGTGTTTAACTTTCCTAAGTATTCATGTCAATCTAATTTGATTCATTTCCATTCACCATATCCTTGTTACTTTTAAATAGATCATTGTCCTTTGGAAGAATTATCTCATCTTCTGTAGTTTAGTCTTTCAGTTATGTGTTTTGTGTGGAGATCCTATTTTTCCTTTGAAATGTATTGCACAGTGAAAACTCAAGGCTGTCATCCTTCAACGAGTGGAACTTGCTACGACTGAATAGCTGGTTTCTAATAAGATGACTTCTTTCATGTTCAAGGTCAATAATTTGGTAACACATGCCTTCCCTGATCCCTAGAAAGTACTCATCGAACATGCTTTGCAGGCTTAAAAAGAAAAAAACAAGGTCATCTTTTTTTTTATTAAGATACAGTGTAAAAGATTTTTCCACTTCTTTTGCAAGACATTCCCTTCAATCTTGTAATGTAGTGTAGCCACAGGTTGCCAGGTGTCCCTAAATGTCTCCACTCTCTTCTTCTACCTTTGGAATCATTTTTGAAGGCACTTTCTTCTATATAAAAGTCCTAGAGGTAAAGAAATCTCCCGCAACATTGCCCCCTCTCTTTTTGCCTTTACTCCCAGGCATTAGCAAGGGGCTGCGGCCCACCAAGCAGCTAAGTTTAGGTCTGGTCCAAACTGGTGAGCTGGCAGGCATCTAGTGTGTGAGAGGCAGGCAGCACTGGAGTTTGCCAAGATGATAGTGGGTTCATTATTAGTAGTGCTGTATCTCCATGAGCTTTCTTCCCATGAATATTTGACAGATCCTGAGAAGGTCACTACAGCTTGTTTACTCTCCATATGGCATTTTGGCATATCCCTGCTCTTTCCACGTGCAGTTTCTATCCTTTAGCCATGGCACTCAGCCAGATTTCCCTTTCTCCCTGCATGGTTAATTCAGGAAAAAAACAGAGAGGGAGAATGCTGGGGGAGGGGAGATGGGGAGGGTAAGCTTTTTTTTGTTGTTATTCACTACAGGTGAAAAACTGTATGTACTCTAAGCAAATCCAACTGGGAAGCTTTCCTATATTTGGTGACTGTGTGTGTGAGTCATTATGGAAACCAATTACACAGGCACGAGTTTCTGCAAACCCTAGATGGCCTATTTATGCTTCATTGGGTTGCCAGTGCAGGCATGAGTCAAGTTAGGCTGGCGTCCATTTCAAGAAGTAAGCTAATTCACTGAGGAGTCACTGGTCAGTACAGATTAAAGCAGTTGCCAGGATGGAGTGTGTTACGCTTGCAAAAAGTAGTTTTGCAGTGGTAATTATCTGTTTTGGTTTCAGATAGAAAATTCAGCTGTTCTCAACTTTCATATGTGTAAACTTTCCTTTGTAAACCAGGCCTAGCATAGCTCTGATAAGGCATGTGTGAGTTGAAACAGTTCTTCTTGCCTTTGTTATGTAGTGGGCAAGACCTGGTGGCTTTGGGACGTAGCAGCCCCCAGAAGTTACCACCCTTGGAGCACAGTGGGTACAATGGACAACATTCCTGCATTGTCCTTGCTCCAGGGTCTGATGCAGTAGCCAACATCCCAGTAAGGTACATTTATGTAAATGAAATAGTTAATGGGCGAGTACAGCTGCTCTTCTGACAACTTGTGCAGATTAGATAGGCTTTGGCAGGGGTTTGCAAACATCTCAGGAGATGTCAGCTCTGGATCATCAACTGGCTGATGCTTCTCTAGGCTGACTGGTTAATCTTTCTTAGTGTACAGGCCCATACATGTTGCTGTAGCTAATGGGAGAGCAGCTGAGCCCTTTCATAGACACCGCCTGTTCATTTACACACTTACTTTCCTTATACTGGTTGTAACTATGTCTGCTCTTTTCCTTAATCTTCTGATGTAAGGTCTCTGGAGAGATGTGACAGGTTTGATACATTGCAGTGGATGTGCTGTGATGTTACAGCAAATGCAATACCCACGTCTGCTGCTAATGATGGTGGGATTTATAGAGATGAGAGGAAACTGTTCTGCAACTTAGCACCATTTCTCTGTTTGCTCTATCAGGTGTATAAGGCAGAAGACACTGGGTATGGACTCTTAATAAACTGTGGTTGTTCTAATAAATTTAAACATTCTCTGTAGATATTTCCTAAGGGAATTACTCACAAGGAGTAGAGATGATTAATATGAGAATTTAGCTGGACAAAACAGATGGTGCAGCAAAAGGCTCTGCAAGGGTTTCATGTGTTTGAAACTGCTCTTATTCAGTGCTAATGAAAAGACTGCAGTCTCCTTGTGTGTTTTGTCTCCACTGATTCTGTAGTTTCCTTCTGAGCCCTGTTCTCCCTTCTCCTTTCCTTGTTCTTCATCCCCTACTGCACATTTTCCTGATGTACCAGGAAAGTATTAAGCCCTGCTGTAGCTCCCACTGTTCTGTTACAAGTTCTGTTATAGCTTTTCACCAAATCTGGTTCATGATGTTAAAGAAAGTGTGGGAATTGCCCAACAGGTTGACAAGCCCTCACTGTAGGAAGCTGGCAGTACCCTGTGCGGCCCAAAGCAGTCCCATTGCTTCTTTCTCCCACTGTTGGAGGCCCTAGCTGCCTTTCTATAGTCCTCTACACTGAGGCAAATCCAAAAGGAGTGAAAGGCAGCGAACAGCACCATGAGAAAAGGTTTGCTGTGGGCTAAAGAGACAACTTGAAGGGAGGAGTAAGCCCAGTGAATTGGGTTGGTCCAAATGACCTTTAGGTCTCCAGACCATGAGCCTAACACAATCAGGATGATATGAACAAGTATTTATTGATTTTCATGTATGTGAATGTGTTTGGCTTGCCCTGGTCTCTGGGAAGGAAGTAAAGACTTTAGCAGTGGCTTCAATGGGAATCAAGAAAGAGAACAGTGGGACGCAAGTGCCTTTGAAAAACCTATCTTCAGTTTGCCTTATAATGCTATCATAGAAAAGATGTACATCCTGTGTCGGTTGGAGTTTTGTAAAGGATGATAGATGATGCTGAGATCAGATGTTGGGCTGTATAAAGACTTTGAGTTGTTTTCTTTCTTTCTGCACAATTACTCATTGTGAGCTGTTCACGCTGGAGAGCAATGAATTAATTTTTTCCTCAAAGTTCATGCTTTAATATAGAGCAAAATAAAAAACCAATTAAGTACCAGATGACTATGACAAGGCTGAATTTTTTTTTTCCTGACCAGTATTTGAAAACTAGGAAGAATTACTAGAGAAAAGAATTATTCAATTCCAAAGTGTCCTCATTTCTAGTATTTAATTAAGTGCTGCTCTAAATGATAGCATATCTTTACAGTAGAATAAGGCAGGAGAAAAAAGCTGTCCTCTACTCACTCCCTTGAATATCTCTGCTAATTAGAGGGACTACTTTTATGTAGTAGGTATTATCTTGTATTGTAGAAACTCTTTCCCTGTTTTGTGTCTGGTGAGAGGAAAAAAAAAGTGTTTGAGTAAACATCCAAGGAGTGGGAATAGAGTTTCTCTCCATTCACATGGAGTAGATCTATCCTTTCTCTCCACCTGATAGTCAGTCTCTGAGTATCTGTAGGTACTGGGGATTCCCAACGACGCAGTGTCCAAGTAGTGTTGGGCTGTATGCCAAAACTGAAGGAGTTTTGCTTTTTCTGTCCCCTTTGGTACAAAAAAAGAAAGCATGCAGATGCAGAAATAAGGCTAAGACCAGTGTTGCCTGATGATGCCTTGCACTGATGTTGAAGTGTGTCGAGGCCTTGCTGAAGCCCACACGAGTATGTTGCAACTCTCAGAAGCTGCCAGGCCCAGACATGTGCTTGTGGTGACCCAAAGGGCTGGGGGGCCATAGCAGTGCAGTTGTATGCCCTAGTGAGGCTCTGTTGTTGTAAGCCCACTGGGCACATCTTAGGGCAGACATCTTTTGAGAGACAATCATAAATTCAGAGCAAAGTCTTCTAAACCTTCCTACAGCCTTCTGTGAATTGCTATGGGAGATGTGGAGATGGCATCACAAGCTCACATTGGCAATATGAGGATTCATGCCCATGTCCACAGCAAACTTTTCCCTCTGTGGCAGAGGGGACACCAACACGCATGTGCCTGAACCCAGCCCTAAAGCTCTTTTTTGTTTGTCCTGCTTTGGCTTGCACTGGAGGAAAGCAGTCCTGCTGGAGATGCTGCCCTACTCAGAGCCATCCAAGGCCCAAAACAGGCCACTAAAATACAAAAAAATGTGGATGATTGGTGAAGATGACCTGTCAGTGCCATTTGGAAATAAGATTTTAGTGGAGTCTGTAACTGTATCTTAGGGAGCAAATACAGTATTATGTTTTTGTTACTTTAGAATAACAATAACTAACCTGCCTGGGGATATATCTAATGAGACACTACTCTAAACTCCTTGAAAGCAGTGTCTGCAGAATAAAGTGAATAAGCTGGAGGGTTGAGCTGAGCCATGGATGGGGTGAGTTACTGTGATTTAGTGCTGGCAATGGGATCAGCTCTCAGATGTAAGCTGAACCTGGAGGCAGGCTGGGCTCTTACTAGAAAAGCACAAGTCCTTATTGACAGAGGTTCATCTGCCTGTCACTCACTAATCCCAAACTCCCCAATATTCACATAAATTTAATGTGACCTGATTACATTAATGAATCACTCTCACCTGCAGTCAGCAAGAGGACACTTGGCCTCAAGTTATGTTATGCTCTTCCAGCATCTTTTCCCTGGGATCCTATGTGTTTCTTCTAATAAACAGAACAGTTTCCTCTAAATGTCACCTGGTCAGGTGAGTTCCTGCCGTCAGGTTGCAGCCAGTCTCATCCTTAGGATTTCCAGCTAGTGGAGAAGAACCTAGACGTTTGCAAGCTACCCCGCTTTTAAGATGGATGTTGAAATTAGTTATGGGAGGAAGAGAAAAGTAATAGTTTTGTTTCTTTGATATTCTTCATTGATATTCTTTTAGATCATCCTCTCCCTGAGCTTTTTATTCTCCCCTCACAAAATGTTTGTCAAAGTTATCTAGAGTTGTTGTCAAGCTGGAATCTAAACAAATAGTAATAATCAAAGGGATTATGCAGACAATAATCATTCTTCAGTTGTACTTCGTGAAAACTTTCTGCTCCACGGTATAAGATTATTTTTGATTGATTTTTTTAAGTGCTAAGCAGATGCTCCACTGTAATGAGAGGAAGCAGAAGTGGAAAATGAGGAGACTCATACTTAAACAAATGAACAGATGCAGGGAGTGGAAATACAACAAGGTAAACAAATGAATACTTTGAGTAAACAACCTAAAATGAATACTTAAACAAACAAACAAACAAAAAGTCAGCCTGCTAATCTGGAGATGAGATTAATACCTTCCTCAAACTTTTTTTTTTTTTTTTTTTTTTTTTTCATTTAAAATGGAAGTTCACATGAATTGTTCTGGCAATTTTGCAGTATACCTGTGTGTGGAAACCCCTGCTACTTTCAAAGCACTGGGACTGTCTACCCAGCTCCAGGCAGGGTCACAGCAATGCTCATCCTTGCTTTTCCTTCTTGTACTCTGGGAAACTTTAGGCTTGATGAAAGCAGGAGACTTGTTTGTGGTCATCCAGGCTGCTGAAAAGAGCTATAACACAGGTTTGGAATCTTCTGGGTGCATTCCTTTTTCATCCAAAAATATACCATTGCTCCTGTGCATCTGGATGTGGAGATGGCCTGTAAACTCACCCTTTATCCTCAGAGGCATGAGTTGTATGTTTGTGGTGGATTGTGGTCAATAGGTCCCACACAAGTGTAGCCTTTCTAACCCATGGTAGATTCAAGAACTTATAGTGCTATACCAGTGCAGAGAGATAAATAGTTATCAGTGGTTTTCCAGATGCATGCAAGGAGCAGAAAGGAAAGAGGGCAAGATAGGAAGCTGAGATTGATGCTTCATGGCTTGGGGAGCACCCCTGGTCCAAGCCTGGATATGTGAGGGAAAGGGGGAGAGGCAGAAGTGCCAGTTTTAACTGGGTGGGAAAGAGTCGGTAAAGCTAGAGAGGAAGGGCAGTCTGACTCTTTATGGGTGCGAAGGCAGTGTTTGGGGGTTTTATGGGGGGTTTGGATGCGACAATCTTTATTCCCATGGCAGCTGGCACAAATGACCTCTTTCTCCTCTTCAGTCTCTGCCTAGCCTTTCCTCCTATCTCTTGTGAGTTTGCACAGGATTGAGACGTGAGGCATTTCTGGCTGTTTTTCTGCAGGGCCGCCATCCTAGCTAACAGAAACTGCTCTGTTCGACACTGTTAAGGGGCCCCGGACACAGCTGCTGCTGCATCTGAAAAGGGATCAGTGTTCAGCATCATGCCACTGACTCCACTTTCCTCCTTCTTCTCATGCAGTCCCCAGTTCCTCTGTATGGTGGCCATTGGAGTAATAGCCAGGAGAGAGAAAGGCAAGGGCAAGAAGTAAATCACAGCAAGGCTGGAGAGCTCTACTAAGGGCTGTGTGCCTTCCCTAACAGCAAATCCTTGAGCAAAGAGCATGCGTCACGAGTGGCTGATGAATCTGTCTCCCTGACATTTCTGCGATAAGGAAAAGACAAGACAGGCAGCACTGGATTTCTGAAAAACATTTAGACAGTTTTGCAAGCTCTTACATATTTTTAACTCAGTACCTCATTACCTGCTTTTGAATGAGGTTATTATTCATTCTTTATAAGATCTCCTCCCTTCTTCCTGTCATCATTTATCCTTCTTAATTAACAAATGGCATCAATTAAAATGTCAAATGTATTCTTCACGGAACACACCAAAGCCAAGCTCAGTCATATGTTGAAATGAGAACATCCCTGTGCAGCTCGGCGGGGATGAGGATAGAAATCTTCTCTGAAATGCAGTTATGTGCCAGCTCTGTTTTTAAGCAAGAATGGCATTTGTCTTGCACAGAGGAGCAAGCTTGACAGCCTCAGCTTACTGCTGAGGATCTGCCCAATTTAGGCAGCTTGCTGCTCAGGGCCAGAAGAGGCTTCCTGCAAGGTTTTTAACCTTAAATTATTTTAGTCACCTAGCCCTGGGCTTGGTCCTGGGTATCTGGGCACCCTTGAGAGTCATCAAGGGCTGAGAGAAGCATGAGCAAAAGGTGATGTAAGTCCCTGGCTTATGTGCCTATATTAGTGCAGGATGAATTGGCTTCTTGCACAGAGCAGCAGGTGGCTCTAGGGACAGTGGGGCCTTCTGAAACCAGGAGCTTCCTCTAGATGCAGCATGTCCAGGTGACTGATGTGGCAAAGCTGTTAGACTTTAGACAGCTGAAACTAGCTGAGATGTTCTTGTAGTGCTTTGTGCATGGTGTGAGTGCACATTGACTGATTCTTCACTGGGGCTTGTTAGGATGCTTAATCAAAATATGTATGTTGCTCTGAAAGTAATGCCTCCTGTTTATTTCCATGGAAAAAATGAAGAGCACAATAATGCTACTGATAAAGCAAATTCTCTGCTGCAAAACACTGTTTTTCAACTGTCACCGTCAGTAGTTAGGCATTTTCACCATGATGAACAAATGCTGTGCTTGTAAATACCTGCATGGCCACCTGAAATGTGTCTTGTCTTTCATGTCACTGTCATCACTGCTGCAACACACCACCCACTGCCTCACTGTGCTCACATCCACTGTTTGGTTCCCATCAACATCTGGCAAACATCAGTGAATGTCAGTGGGTACAGTTTTTTCCACATGGAGGAATTCAGTGACACATCACTGCTTTGTCTGTGCTTCCACATCAGATGCCATTCTGTTAGACTGTCCCTCTGCTGTCACCTGTCACATGGCAACACCATATAATGGAATATTGGTGGGAAAGTTCAATATGTACTGCTGTACCACCATCTGCCTCTGATGTTGTCGGGCCATATCATAAAATAGGAAGTACTGCTTTCAGAGCAGCCCTTGTGCGTCACCTCAAGAGGGAACTTAGAAGATATTGCCATCGTTTTCTAGGAATAAACATTACTTCTGCACTGAGGCCTAATGGTACAAGCCCTTCAATTTGAACACAGTGCTTATTGTGTGAGGTAAGCTGTAATTTCAGCTCACGGATGGAGGTTAAATATAATTTGTACAGAACAGGAAGATAATGTTCTTCTCTCAAACACTAATTCACAATGTGACTCTGAGTTCCCTTACCTCCTTATCTTCCATAGCTCAAGAACCTTCACTAGCTTGGCGAGGACCTGTTGATTACTGATCAGATCATGGAATCATGCTTTTACCCCAGAGCTCAGGTCACGGACCCAGAGCCTGTTTCGTTAGAGTCTGTAGAAACATGCAGTAAAATGGTAGAGGCTGTTCTAAAAAGCTGGAGAAGGCTTTTGAAGCCTTGGAAATGAAGGCATTTTGCAAAATTTGTAAAGCAGGTCTACATACAGTCCTGTAACTCCATGCGGGTTGGCAGTCATAGCGATATCTTTCACCTTCATGAGGTTTTTATTCTATTTGTGCCCACTGCTTTCCCCCAGATCTGCACCCTGGTGTAGTATGGCTTTCTAAGTCTTAGGCAGTGGAAGAGAACTGGAAAGAAATATTTCCCCAGTGAGCACAGAAGGTCAAATTGAATGTCTCTTGCTTCTCTGAACAAAAGGCAGGTAGAACAGCAGGGCAGCATCGTGACTTTAATACTAACTTACCAGAGACAGTCTAATGCTCAACAATTTCTTCTTCTTCTTCATATATTTTTTTAAATAGTGAGTGCTGTTAATCTGATGTGCACGCTCATCAAGGGGCTTCTGTGGCATTAAACCAAGGTCAGAGAAGTTTTTCAACTTGGTTTATCTTGACTCAAATCTGGCAATGGCAGTGTATATGTCTGGTGGTCAGTCTCTGTTGCCTTTATCTTCAAAAGTTTCCCCTCTTGTTTTTCAAAATCTGGCTTGCATGTGGCTCTTATTTCTTAAGATGGTATAGGACAAATCAGGTAGCATCTACACTTGCTACTCTAAAATAATTCTGATGGATAATTTCAGCAATGAATTAGTTTATTAAGTTGTGCACACTCTGTGAGTTTCCAGTAAAGTAGAAGGATTTAGGAAGCGTAGATTTGTTTAGTTAATTTGTTGAAAAAGATTTTTTGTTCAAAGTAGCATCTCAATTCAGAAAGTACCAAAGTATATACCTAAATTCAAGCGAATACTGAAATGTTCTTGAAGATGAAAGGATTTGCTAGGTGTGTAATGGTAACTATGTGCTTAAACCACAGTAGTATTAAGCAGATGTTTAAGTGAGCTTCTTAATGGAGACTGGAGAGGGTATTGCAAGAGAGAAACATCCAGAATCCAGGTTTGCGTAATGTCTGGGGCACTGCATGGATGTAGCTGTTTATTTGTGAATGGCTTCTGGTACATATCAGTCCAGGAATTACGTGCTGGAGGTGACATTTTGCCAACTGGAGTGACTCAAAGCCTTTTTTTTTCTGCAAGATGTGAAAAAAGCATTAGAAACAACAGCCCTGCATGGGGTAAAAAACCTTCTAATCTTTCCTCATGTAGTTATGGGCTCTGAAGTGAGTGCTGCCAGTAAGGAAGGAGGTCTTGGAGCTCCAACATCTGCTCAGTCCTTGTTAGTAGTTATGCTAAAAATTATTAAGGAAAGAGAACAGAAAATACCCTCAGGCCACTGTTTAAATGCATGGTGTTTTTACATCTTGACTGTGCAACACTTTGTGCGATTCCAGTTTGTCTAGCTCAAAAATGATCAAGTAGAGCTGGGCAAAGTCCAAAACAAGGCAATAAGGATTATCATACGTATGGAATGGCTTTATATAAAGGGTGACTAAGTGGCCTAAGGCTCTTTGGTTTAGAAAAGAGATGCCTGGGGTGTGAATAAGAGAAACTTAAAGAAATGTGAGTGTGGTGAAGAGGGGGAAGGCTGATCACATTTATAGTTTGGAAGCTAGGAATATAAGTTTGAATTATCAAGCAACAGATTGGGTACAAAGGCAACCCTTTTTTCCCCTCACAGTGGAGAATTATGCTGCCAAAGCCATTGGCAAAACTGTGGCCTCACCTGGAAACATACCTGACTTCAAAAAGAGGTTAGGCAAGTTCTTCGGGGCAAAACCCCATCAAGGACAGTTTCATGTGATTGTACCTCTTCTGGCTCAAGCAATCCCTTATACTAGGGAAGTAGATCTATATACATCCAAGGACTGTGTTCTTTGTTTACTTGAATTCACATAGCACTGGATTTAATAGACCACCTCTGACAGTATAGCCATCTGACACTGCCTTGCCAAAATGCAGGTAGGCTTCCTAACTGGGGTGTGAAACATTGCCACTGAAGGACTCATGTATTCTCCTATTTAAAACATATAGTGGAAAATTGGACAAGCAAGTGTTAGGTGAGGAACTTAAGCTCCTTGCTGGGTAATCTTAGGGAGAATAGCATCTTGAATCACTTTTCAAGGTGGGGAGCAAGCACAGAAGGTTATTCATAGGGAGGATTCTCTAATCCAACAGAAAAGAGCACAGGCATCCTGAAGGACCTGGGGAAGATCTGCTCAGTCAGCACATTGAGACTTGCCA
Source organism: Lagopus leucura (assembly GCF_019238085.1). Taxonomy (NCBI): domain Eukaryota; kingdom Metazoa; phylum Chordata; class Aves; order Galliformes; family Phasianidae; genus Lagopus; species Lagopus leucura. The sequence goes on from NW_024962264.1 coordinate 28,154,707, forward strand.
TGGGTGAAAGCAAGTGTTGTAATCCTTCCTACAGGTGCAGGAATCCTCATGTTGAAAATGATTAATGTTTTTCTAACCTTGTATTCGGGCTGGAAATCTGTTGTTGATAGCTATGAACCATTTTCTAAATGTCAGCCTTAATTTATTTGCAAATTATTTAAATACATTTGTCTTCTAATAGCTTTATCCCTCAGCTTAGGAGGTGGCCTTTTTTTCTTACTGTTGTTTGTAACGCTCTTACGTTCTATAAAATTGCAGAGTAAAAAAGCATTGCAGGGAGCCATTTGCAGTTATCTAGTCCCTGTCCTTGCCTCAAAGCCAACGTAGACATTCCCATGAAGCTCCTGATTGGAATTTGTGTACTCCATTCATGTGTATTTCGTTGTATATATTCATTCATGAAGGCAGTGGAAACCCCACACCGCACATGGGGGATGCATGCTGGTGTTTTACTTCTCCACTTCTATGTCCAGGAACAAAAAATGCATTTCCTGATTTTTAACTTTCAAAGGGAAAAAAACAAAACAAAACAAAATTGAATGAGAAAGCTTACTTTCCAACCATCTAGCTAATGCAAAGAGGAGTAAATACATAAAAGGAGCACTAAAAGGGTGAAATCCTTGGATTACAGCATAAATACTTTGAGAACGGCACAGTAGAAATCCAGAGTAAACATGTTATTCATCAGGAAAAAATAAACTAAAGGGATTCTTGTTAAGCAGAGTACTTAAGGAAACAAATTCTTTTCAACACCAAAAAAACCCACAAAAATCCCTGCAAATTCTGGAGAGTTAAATATTAGATTCTAATAAGAGTCCCAAAAGATGCTGCTTGCTAAATGCAAGGTAATATTTTTCACTTCACAAACATATCAGCAGTAGGGATGCTGCCATCTAGTTTGTGGGGATAATAAATGATGGAGGTACAGTTGGGGACACTAAGAAAGATCAGACCATATAATAAAAAGTCATAAAAAATTAATTCTGATGGAACCAAGGGAGTTCTTCCACATTGCAACATCTCTTTCTGGGGTGCTTTTGTGATGAACTATCTGAAATTAAATTACTGATAGAAAAGGTTTCCAAGTAAATTAAAAAATGAGCACTAACAAGTTGTGAAGGCTAACTAATTCTCACAAGAGGTGTAAAGGAATTAAGAGTATGAAAGTGCTGACCTACCAGCTGTGTCTTTCATGTGCTCTTTAAATAGCCTGTGATACCAGGAGAGTGGAAGATGGGAAATATAACATATGTTTTTGAAGTGAAGTCTGAGAGCATCTGGTATAAACTGTAATTAAGAATGGAATGAGTAGACATTTGGATAAATCTGATACAGTGGGAAAAAAAAAAAGTCTATGTAGATTTTTAGGAAGGGAAATTATTACCATACAAATTATTAAAGCTCTTTTTAGCATCAAAAATATTAATGAGAATCCCATCAATACAAAACACTGGATATTGAAAGTTGTTTGACAAATCACTGTCTCTTAAAGCTATCAGCAATAAGGGAAAAGGTTCATTAATTTATGTGTTCCATTCCTATATATTAGTTATTTGTAATGAATTATTCCTATACAGTGTTTTTCCTCTGTTAAAATGTAAGCAATGAAAGGAAGAATAAAGGGATATCCTTTAGTGATCAGTACCAGGATCTGGTTTGTTATAGGTGATCACTCATAGGTGATTTGAAAAAGAGTAATTACGAAGCAGCGGATTTTCCCAGCAGTAGTATGCTGTCTCAGAAACAGAAATTTAAAATTGCCAGCAAAGCACTGAAGCCAGTAAGTGACTGGCTGGAAAAATAGCAGGCAAAATTCAGTGTCACTAGTGCAAAGTAATGCAATAAAGAACCGTGCTAAATATGCATGCCTAATGAGGGTTTAAATGAACTGTTTTCCAGAAAAGAGATGCTGCGACTGTTGTGGTTAGCCCATGAAAAAGAAACAGGCAATGCCTTTCTTTTTCCCCCCTCCCCTTCCATGTTGGAAAAAAAAGTTTGAAATATCTTTCTTGAGAAGGCTATTGATCTAGCTAGGTTTCAAATTCTTTTCTCCAATTTTCTCCCCTTCCTAAGAGAGCAGACCTGTCTTAGTTACAGAGTGTCCAATGTAAAACTGTCCTAAACACTTCCTAATTCAAACTGGAACTCTCCAATGCAGCTGATTTCCACAATTATTTTTCCCTGGTTTATCGAAATTTGCCCTGCCAATCCATATCTGGGAACAGAAAACTGTAGAAGCCAAAGGGAAACAATCAAGATGCTGAAAATGTTAAACCATGGGAGCAGACCAGCTGAAAGTGATGGCGAATTCTCCTCCACATTGAGTTTTTTGGATGAAACTGAACTCCTCCTGCAAGGTCAGTGCTGGTTCGGAAACTGGGCATTGAGCTTGAGTTTGGCTGAACTCCTCTGCTCTGCACTGCTTGCCTCAACTGTCCTTGTATGTTTCCCCCCTGCTGTCATCTCTACTGTAAGTGCACTTCCCCCTGACAAAACCCTGCAAGAAACGTATTGCATTTACTAATTAGAATAGCAGTTAGTAATTGAGTTTAAATTCCAGTGTACCAATCAAATTTTATTTCCTAATTGTGCAACATTATCACTAATTAGCATAGCAGTTTTTACTTAATGGATTATATTTAAATTAAGATGTCTCCATCCAATTTTTTTTTTTTTTTTTTTTTTTTTTTTGTACTTACATTTTAACTAATTGGTACTGCAATTATTAAGTTACATCTAAATTGAAATATATTAGGCTGGTAGGGAACCATATGATATCTTGCTTACACTCTGTACGATACTAGTAGGAATGATTAAGATACAGTCCAGTTAATTAGTTCTGGAATCAAAATAATTTCAGAAGTGTTTGAATAAGGGTTGAGTATGTGCTACTCCCTTACCACACTATTACTGTCCCAGTGAAAATTTAGCATAGTTGTCAATACTAATCAGCTCGGATTCAATCTGCAAAAACTTAGGCCCAAGTTCAGGAAGGCAATTAAGCATGCATGAATCAATACAGATTAGGGCAGACCTACTAGGAAGCAGCCCTGCAGAGAAGGATCTGAGGGTCCTGGTGAGCAACAGGTTGGCTGTGAGGCAGCAGTGAGCCCTTGTGGCCAAGAAAGCTAATGGTGTCCTGGGGTGCACTGAAATGAGCATGGCCAGCAGGTCGACTAAGGTGATTCTCACCCTCTACTGTGCCCTGGCTGTTAAGCCTGCATCTGGAGCACAGTATCCAGCTCTGCTCCCAGGTTCAAGAAGAAGAGAGAACTGCAGGAGAGAGTCCAACAGAGGGAGACAAAGGTGGCCAGAGCCTGGAGCATCTCCTGTATGAAGAAAGTCTGAGAGAGCTGGGGCTGTTCATCCTGGGGAAAAGATGACTGAAAGAGGATCTGATCAATGCTTATCAGTATCTAGTGGGTGAGAGTCAAGTGAATGAGGCCAGGCTATTTTTGGTGATGTACAGTGACAGGATGAGTGGCAAGGGGCACAAGCTGGAGTATAGCAAATTCCATAAGAGCCTGAGGAGAAATTCATTACTGTGAGGGTGACTGAGCTGTAGCACAGGCTGCCCAGAAGCTGTGGAGTCTCCATCTCCGGAGATAAGCAGGACACTCCTGAACACTTTTCTGTGCGACCTGCCGTAGGGAACTGCTTTAGTATGAGGTTGGGCTGGGAGATCTCCAGAGATTCTTCCAACCTCTGTGATTGTGTGACTGTGTTTCCATTAAGCATGTTCTTAATGGCTGCCTCACATCTCTGAACCAAAGCCTTTTGATTTCTCCTTGTCAACAATTTAAATATTTTAGTGATGGCAGGTACAAAAATGTGTAAGATTTATTCATCACACTTTCTGCCATTGTATTTATTTGCTCTGCAATACCATCCAAACTTATCCTGGTGATATTACACAAAATTTAAGACTTTTGTCAAATGCTGCAATCAGCGAAGAAGCAGGCAGTGGCCTTAAATCACGTTATGCATCAAGATCATGTATAGGAAGGGAATCATTCCTGGGGCTAAAGGAGCTGTGATTCCTGCTGTCTGCTGACAGTGACCTTAAAGCACTGTAGGGGAAAACATATCACAAGGCAGCAAATGCCATGACCTGGGGGATTTAATGGTGTGGCCCTTCAGAGCAGCAAGTATGCAAGCTCTGATCTGTGCTTGCTTGCCCTCCCTGGGCACCAGCTAACCCTCACTGCTAATGTCACCTCTGTACAAGCTTCTGCACTCATAAGCAAAACTGCCTTGCAGAATCCCTTAGTTTTTGTTGTTGTTGTTTTCTTTTTTCTTTTTTCTTTTGTGCTAGCATGAACCTAAAGAGAAGGAGTGAGGTAGCTCTTGATAGATGTATACGTAGGTCTATACATATATATATATATTCATGTTCATGGAGCAGTCAGTCTGTTCTTTCTGACAAAATCAGCTTTGCACAAATGCTAGAAAGAGATGATTTTCTTCGCCACTCACTGTAGGCTTGGTCACATATAGGAGCTGCAGGACATTTCTATGGAAACTGTCTTTTGTTTTTGTGGCTCAACACATCTGTATAAACCAGGACTGCTTGAAAGCTTCAAAGAAGCTTTGTAACAACACCATGAAAGAAGCAAGTATCAGGGAAGGGAAGTCTGTAATGACTTATTACCAATTCCAGAGTTGCACTATTACCAAGAGCAGATGGGGGCATGTAATGATCCAGCTGAGATCTGTAACAGGTTAACAACCTTCCTCATAACAGGTGACATTTAAAAGAAACCAGCTACTAGCTAAATGTAAAGAGGAAAAAAGAAAGAAATAAAGAAGAAAAAGATAAGTAAAGGAGGTAAAATGAAGGTTAAATTAGGAGGAAAGGTTACTGTTTCTTCACAGGCAGAAGAGTCCATTAAAATGAGATTAAAGTGTAAACTTTTCAATCAGCGAGATTATAAAAAGATTTTAGCAGTAAATCCTCATTTCAGTGTAAGTAAATGAGAAGATGAATTTCAGAAGCAGTGCATATTCAGGAATGCATTCCACTTCCCCCCTGCCCATGCTGTCTGAGTTCTACAGGAAAAAAAGAACTCTAAAGAAATCCTTTTCCATTTTAGGGGCCTGAGTCCTTTCAAGCAGGCTGCACAATTTCAGGGTAAGCACAAAAGAAAAGATACAAAAAAATCGAATTGTCCTTGTGTTAAAGAAAATCTGAGTTTTAGAAGTCTCATAACAGCCAATGTCATCAAAAGCTCATACAGCATTGAAAATGAACAGAAAAAGTCAATGGAAAACTGCTTAACTGACGCAGAAGGATCAGGGTGAGAGGTAGGAGATGATAAGCCATGCCAGCAATATGTTTGAGAGCCTGTGTCCTTCATTGTAATGCAGCTACAGACATCAACGCAGATGCTGTATGGTTCTTCTTTAACAGTGAACTGTGAGGGGATTTGATCTATTTTCTTTATAATTTACTCTGACTTTGTAAAACCGTGTCCCTCCAAGCCCTCTTCCCTGTTCCAGCATGCTAAGGACTCTCATCCATAGAAGGTGAACAAATTCTGAAAACTGTGTTTTTCCACCTGTAGTATGTAGAATCTTTTCCTTCAACAAATTTTAGCAGGTTTTGGTGTGTAGTTTCTTTTGACTGAAATGCTGAACCAAAGAGTCCAGGCAAATTTGGGTCTGGTCCCATATATACAATGTGCATCTACCACCAAATGAACGCATAAGGGACATAAGCAATATGTGGGGTCTTGACATTTGATATAGGATGTATACCCTTATCTTCAAAATGCCTTTCTTCTTGTGGCTAAAACAGGCTAAACAGGTAAATAGGCAAAACAGGTGGACAACATAGGTAGGACAATCGATAGGTCTAAATGCATGGTATTATGCTGAGTTACAGCAGCTGAAAAGCTGGCGTCTGCACTCTATCCTAGAAATGATTTCATTTCACTAGTAGCAAGGCAAAATATGGTCTGCAATTCAAGAACAGTCTTTGATACTTACAGGAGGTGCCTTCAGCTAAACCATACAGAGACCAGAAGGAACACTTCTCATAAAGCCAGTCAATCAGCGTGTGATGTCATGTCACACCATAGCACTGTGTGTTGCTTTCAGTGATATTCCTACATCTTTCTGTTTTTGTAAACTCCTGGAGTTTAGCACGCTAGCCTCCAATTTTTCTTTTTTTAATTTATTTTCTATTTTTTATTTTTATTTTTCAAAAGCTGAGTTCAGACTCTTGCATTCCATGTGCTGCAGTCATACAGGGTGAAAAATCATGCCTTCATTCAAATTGAGGAATAGAAAGAGCACTTTGTGCAGTTTAGATGAATGCTGTAGCCTATAAGGCTATGGCAGGAAAGGTTTAGCTTCTGATCCATGGTCACCAGAGTGGGGTGAGAGGGGGATACCATAAGATTCAGTTTTTACAAAAAGCGTTTAAGTAGGGTTTGGTTTCTCTATGCACTGTGGTTCAAAACTTTCAAAGCTACCATGAAACAGAAATGGGTTTGCTGTCTGATCAGCTTTATATTCAATGTGTTATCTAAATCTAGTGTACAATCATGCACGTACATTTTTTTCATAAACTGATGGAAGACACCAGTGAGTGCTAACAGTATGAAATCAGTATGGGTAATCAAGGAGGAAAACATTACTGGAAAGGGTACTGATTGCACAATCTGGACTTCAGTGTGCTATTTCTGTACTCGGTAATTTTAAATGTTTAAAAAAGGAAAGTACGACTAAGAACTATCTGCATATATAGAGGTGTGTGTGTAAATTATGACAAACTAGTTAACAAATCTGAGGAGCTGGTATTTGGTAGGTTAGACTAGACTGAGCTTAAGCCAAATTGTATTTAATTCTAATTCTGGTGGAGAAATGTCTGATTATCCCTTTCTGAAATTTCTGCAGTGCAGCCTCCACCCCCCACAGATGGGAATTCATTTGCTAAAAGGAGAATTGGCAGCAAAGACCATCCTTAGTTCTATGGGCTGTGCCTCTTCAGGAGACAGGATTATTGCAAATACTCCCTTCACACTGAGATATTTAAACAGTCTTCCCGGCAATATTAAAGATGTAAGGTGTGCATGATTATGAAATACAACTATACAATGTAAAATTCACATTTAAAGAGCAGCACGATGCTTTCCAGCTGCAGTCACCGTACTGTCAGAGTATGACATCACTCTGAGCTTTTATTTCTGGAGACAGAATTTTGTTGCCTCTCCAAAGCTTGTCCTTCCACACCCAATGGTCTTTGTTGTTTGAGGTAAGAGCTATCATTATCTGTCATCTCCTCCACCTCACTGAAAAACCCAGCCCAGAAGGCTGCACTTCTTGTATTCGTGAGGATGAGACACACCCACAGGTATCCCACACTTTTTTGACTATACTCCTACATAATGTGAGCTACATGCTAATAATCTGGGTTTCTTGGCTAGGCCCAGATAACATCTAAAAACATACAAAAGATGTGACCTAAACAAAAATCTCCAAGATGATTTTGCTGAAGATAAGAGAAATATTTCCCATGTGAATGCAGCAAACACCTGCCAGCTTTCTGACTGAGCAGCAGGTTATAAAGCAAGTACAACCCAGAAACGTGGAGGCGTGTATGACTTCTGAATGAAAGGTGAGAAATTAAAACAGCTTTTATACATGTGTGGCTGGGAAACAGCTGAATAAAACAAACTCAACTTGAATGCCAGCATGTTTTGCTGCCCAGGAAAATGCGAGGCTGTATGTGTGGAGTGAAGCAAGTGGCCTCACTGATTTCCGGAGTTGGAAGAAAAAAGCCAAGAGAAGAAAAGAAGGAAGGTGAGCTGGGAGCAACAGCTGCCTGGCTGCTGTCAAGCTCTTCCAGATGGGAAAGGCTGTGAGAAGATGTGAGACCAGCATAGGAGTATGTTGTGGCATGTTTGCCTTCAGTCAAAACTGTGAGGAACAGCAACATAATTCTGTGGGTCAGAATTCAATCAGAGCAGCACAGTCTGGCCCTGTTGGCTAGGTTCTTTTGCTGCTACAGATAATGACCAGAAGCCATCTGCTTGTGTTCTGATCTACATGGTCTCCATGATTTCTTTTCATCTAGACGTGCCTCTGAGTGTCTGTTTGCCTCGTCCCTCTTCTGATGGGTGTTGGGTGTGACTGACCATTGGACTATCTTTGGGTTGTCTTCCTTGCTCAGACTCCTGGCCTCAGACGCACCTTGATGAAGGTACTGGTTTCCCCCTTGGGTTAGGAAGTCCTCACTTAGCTGCAGTCAGTGGTCTTTTTTCACAATGACTTGCTGACAATGATCCTTATTGCAAAACTCCAGCAGTGGATCGACTGAAATGGGTCAAAACAAGAGAAGAGAATAATGAGAGGCATCTACAGTAATTAGGAGTTAGATGAAAGGCTCATATGATCCAAGGATATTTATCCCCATCTCCCTTCTAACTGTCAGTTCTGCCAAACAGTTTGTGCAAGTGAGTTCCACCAGCCAAAAACCTGAGCATTTCTTTGTGCCATTGTGTGCTTGTTAATTCTATATATGTGCTTTGAATGTTATGATTATTTATTATTAAACGAAGAAAAACATCGCATGAGTCTGTCAGCCTTTCAAAAATAGCTTGCACCCTTCCACATGCCTTTCCCTTATGTACAGTTTGGCATCTTCTAAAGCATTTTTTCTGTCTGTGTTTATTCTAAAATGAGAAGCTTAAAGAAATGCAAAAAAACAGTCACCGGGAAAAAAGAAAAGCAATTATTTATAGCATGAAGCAGTTAAGCTTTCAGGATGGTTATGTTTTGAATCAAGTAAGGCTCTAATTCTGCAAGCACATAAGTGTGCCCTGCACTTGACACATCAGGTGAGGGGTGCATGGCATCAAGGTCATCTTTAAAAGCACGCTTGTACTCAGAACAGACATGTGACCTGTAAGCGTGGGCTTGTGCATTGCTGACTTATCTCCAGACACATCTGGGTGCCTCAGCACAAATCACAACCCCATATATTGCCAGGCTAGAGAATCCATAAGGAGAGGAGAGCACCACCTACATTTCTGGGATTATAAGGCTGCCCATGGACTGCAGGACTGCCCATGTTGCCAGAATATCTCCATGCAGGAACACTGGCAGAAATGAGACCTCATTGTGGCTACGTTGTGCTGTCAAAAAGCAAAACGTTACAGGTAACTTCTGATTTTTAAAAAGAGGATATTTGTCACACGAAAAAATATAAGGACTTCATAGCAAGTGCTCGTTGATTCTGCCATGTTATTTAGGTTATAACTACCAGCATGGAATTTTTTTTTCCTATTTTCTTCTTGTGTTACTGTCCCCTTCTGTATAAATTTCTTTTTTTTTTTTTGCTTGGATGATTTTCAGCAGCTCTATATATTCGTGTTCAAGGGGAGTTACTGTTGAACTGATCCTGTTAGTGCCATGAAGAAATACTGGTGCTGACAGACACTTTGATGTGCTAAACTGAGTCCCGGGGGATACAGGTATCAAGAGCAGCCCTGCAAAAACATGGCAGGCAGATAATCATAAGTGGTCAGAGTTTTTGTTGTAATAAATCAGCATTAGATCAGCAACAAATATTTCCTCTGATCTTCCTTTTGCTTCATAAGACAGAAAACAAAGGTAGGTTGGGATTTTTCAAAGCATGCCGTAGTATCATTAGTCTCTTTTTGAACTTGGTAGTAAAATGCCGTGTAACACCAGTGGGAAATAAGTTATGTCAACAGTAGGCACATTTTAAACTTCCACTGGTTAGAGGTACTAGGGCGTTTGTAGGAGTTGGAACTCGGTAGCTAGATTTAGCTGGAAGTTTTCAGTTGTTGCTTTATTTCACAATTCCAAGAAAGATGGATTGATAAAATATTTGTGAGAAGTGCTAAACCAGCATTAGAAAGAACTTCTAATAATTTAGTAGAATTGAAGTTGTTTTCCACTTTTTATAACATTTCATTATGTATTTGTGGTGCGTTTTTGTCCATGATAAGACCTAGAGATTACAGGTTGAGGTTGGAAGGCACCACTTGGGATCACCTTGTCTAACTCACCTGCTCTTAGCAGGGTGACCTAGCACATTGTCCAGGATCACATCCAGGCAGGTTCTGAATATCTTCAGAGGAGGAGTCTCTGCAACTCCCTTCTCTCCAGGCAACCTCTTCCTGTGCTCAGTCACCCTCACAATGAAGTCTGTTGTCACGTGCAGATGGAATTTCCTGTGCTTCTGTTTGTACCTGTTGCTCCTTGTCCTGTTGTTAGGCACTACAGAAAAGAACCTGGGCCCCTCCTGTTGCTACTCTCCCTTAAGATATGTTAGTAAGAACTCCACTCAGCCTTCTCTTCTGCAGACTGAGCAGACGCAAGTCACTCAGCTTTTCCTCATACAGGAGATGCTCCAGGCTTCTTATCTTCTTTGTGGCCCTTCGCTGGATTCTTTCCAGGGGATCCCTGTCTTTCTTGAACTGAGGAGCTCAGAACTGGATACGGTACTCCAGATGTGCCCTCACCAGGGCAGAGTAGAGGGGGGAGATCTCTTCGACTTCAGTTTGCTGCCATACTTTTTAATGCACCCTAGGATCCCATTGGCTTTCTTGGCCATGAGGGCACTTCTGACTCATAGCCACTGGGACATCCAGGTCCTTCTCCTCAGGGCTGCTTACCAGTAGGTCAGCCCCTAATCTCTATTGATGCTTGGGGATATTCCTCCACAGATGCTCATCTTTACATGAACTCATCATACACAAGGTTTCATACTTGCTATACAACCTTATCATGAAGTTGTGGTCAGTTTCATTGTGGCCATATTTCAAACATCATTTTTCCTGTACTGTGGTTAAGGTATTTCTATCTAATTTTGTTCTTCTACATGATGTTTCAGATATATAGTACACAGCTAGCTGCTTTGTGCTTTGCAGTAGGTTGCATGTGATGCTTTTCTTCCTTCCCCAGGCTGATTTAATTTTTTGAGTTAAGAAAAGGATTTAAATAAATCCCACATATTTGCACAGTGCTTCTGCCACAAATACTCATGTTTGCAAAAATGTTTTTTTATTTTTTCTTTTGTGTTGCTGAACAGTTAAACTCTTGCATTAATAAACTGTGGGCACCAATGTTTTTGAAGTAAATTCTGAGATCCAGCAAATGAGTCCAGCAAATATTAGTTCATTCTCTTTTTTTCATTTTTTTCTCTCTCCTGTTCAAGTCTTAAGCACAGTTCCCCAAGATAAAGCAGGCTATTTTAAAATAATTAAAAGTTTCTGCTTTTGCATGACTTCTATTGACACCATGCCTGCTTGAGCGTGTCAGGAAACAGCTCCAAGCCAATTAAAAGGAGATGGGTGCATCCCACAGCTCCCTTCTCTCTTAGTGAACTTTTGACCAAGAGGGCACTGTATTGATGAATTTCATTTCTTCATAATCTGCTTGTACTCTGCTTGATAGCTTGGAGCTTTGCTCTCTTCTGTTTCAGTACAATGACCCTGCTCTTGAGAAAGCTGTGAGTTTGAAGCAAAGCAAAGATTTCAAGTTATTACAAGAAGTAGAACTCATGGATCTCTTCTTGGCTTTCTGCAAGATGTTGCCTGAAAGTTGAGAAGGGCTCTCACCCTGTGGTAGAAGAAATGCTAAGGCATTATTACGGAGCTTTTAAGGTGGTAACAAAGAAACTGAATTCCGCTCAGCCCTACCTAGCTAAATAGACGTGGTGCTTCAGGGTGAATATGAGCAAACTAGCTACACCCAGGGGTTGTGTTAGTGAAAAATGCATCCGCTGTAAGTCTTTTAAGATCTGCCTTTTGGGCAGGTGCTTTTGCACAGATCAGAAAGTCAGAGGTCACTTATGAGAAACTATGCATATGAAGGCTAAATGGAATTTTCTGTAGAACTACTCTTTTTTCCCGTTTCTGAGATAGTGCCTTAGGTATTTTTGCAGAGGTCCTGAGCAGCCAATTTACTAGTTTTGTGCCTGTTCTGTAATTGCTCGTCTTGAGCAAAGTCGAGTGAATGGGGCCAAGGAGGCTGAGTGTCTGGACCGGTGCTTCAGCCTGTGCTTTGCTACTGTGTCAGCCTGACAAAATTTATTTGCCATTTGGTCTTGTTGTCAGATTATGAGTTTTGGTCAACAGACAGTGTTGGCTTCAAATAGGTATTCCCTTGTGAAACAGGGAGATGTTTCTTGATCCTTTTTGTCTAGCACCACGTGGGTCTAGGTGTTATTTAAGGTATGCATTAACAGAACTGGACCCCAAATCTCTGCTAGTGAACTGAAGGCAATACTGTGAAGAAAGTAGTTTACATAATTTTCAGGAAAAAAAAAAAAAAAAAAACACAGAGCGAGAGAAAGTGAGCTTTTCATACAAATCTAAAAAATATCTACAAGAAAAATCTTGACACCTACATCTTCATATTGGAAATGTCCTTTGCTGTACAGAGACTACACGTTCAGGATCTAAGTGACAGGTAGAAGTAACATTCTGAAACTAGTACACCGTGAATTTCCATTTTCTGAGAAATTTAACATTTATAGAGTGGTTTAGCCTTGAATTGCTATGACAGTATCACAGCATTAAAGACTTGGCTGTCCTAATAAGATAAACGTCACCGCTTTTCCCAAGAGCATCTTTGAATAGTACCTGTTCTCATCTATTTTAGTTTTTGTTTAATCATGACACTGTGCACAAGCAGAATGTGTCTGTGGCATGGAAAGGAAGTATGTATGACCTTTATCAAATAAAAAAGCCTACATTGCTACTGTAACAATGATTAAGTGTAGATGAAATACAGATAGTTTTATTTACATATCTAGAAGACAAATACTGACCACATCTTTTTTATCGCTACTGCGCCACTCCAAGCTAATTGGAAAGACAGAAGGCCATCACAGAATCTCATCAAAGGGATTTAGAGATGTCATTCTGAGTTTCTAAACTTCCAGTGAATTTGGCACCTAATTTTTTTACCTAGTCTTTCAGAGTTTCAGGATAATAGAAAAGAAATAATGGAATGGATAGTATAATTTAGGAAGAAATTGTGTTTGAAACCGTATTATCAAATAAATCACCCTCTGTGGGAGAAAACAATAGAGTGGGACCTTGACTTTACCAGTTGGATAAAGATAAGTATTCAGACTGGGACAACTAAAGCTTAGAAAGATAATAGCTTGTCCATCAGGGGCAATGTTGCCTATTAATGTTAATAGCAGCATATAGATCTCTTCAGTATTGGTCTTGCTGGGCATATTGTTAACACCATTGCATCCATCTGTTATTAAGGAACTGAAAAGGCAAAAGTAAATGGGAAAGAGCAGAACAGAATGAGGATCAACTTCTTAGTGAAGATAAAATTGTGTTATGTTACTTAATTAAGCAACTTTTTTTCAGGTCCGAAACAAAACGTGTATCTGCATTTATGATGTGCCTCCTCCACAAGTATGCCACTTCTTTAAACCCAGGACTAGAAGAGATATCATTTACACAGCTTACTAAACATTGCTATAACAGTTTGTTAATGTTACTTCTTCCTTGTAACTCCATTATTGTTTCAGATAAAGACAACCAAGCTTTTTTTGTCTTTCACTTGGACAATTCTATAGAAGGAACAAAAGAATAATGATATAGAAGCTGTGATTTGAGGAAGGTTTGCCTTTATCTTATCTTTCTTTACATCTTTAAAACTAAATGAATATGAACTTTGGTAATGTCTTTCATTCAAGGTAAATGATAGTTGTGCCCAGAACTACTTGCTAGGACTGATTGAAAGAGTAAATTTTGTTTTCGCATCAGAATTTTTGTTTTCGCATCATATTTTCTCCCCTGTGGAAATTTAAGTATTAGAATATTCTATTGGAAAACAGTTTTTTTTTTTTTTTTTTTTGTTCTTTTGTTTGTTTGGGTTTTTTTGCCTATAACCAGAAAGACTTAATTTATAAATGCCTCTTTTTTTCTGTTTTGTTTAATGGACGTTGTAATCATGTTCTTGATAGAAAAATCAGGTACCCAAGTAACCTGTTTTGATCTTCATAGACTGTCCTTAATGACTCCTGGAAGGACAGGGACACCATGTGAATTCTGACCTTGGTATTTTGTGGAACCTAGACTAGATTCTTTTCTGGAGTTTCTGGAGTTTCTGAGTCCTTGAGTGCCACAAAGCATACCAAAATCATTGTCAAATACAGATATTTTATGGTTTCATTAAAAGAAAAAAAAAGTTTTCACTGCTTGGCATCTCTATGAAGAAAATGAAAAATCTGGGCAGAACAAGCTAATATTTGTGAGTGATAATGTTCACTTTACTTCTTCAAATGATACACATTGGTGCTTTTACATCTCATATTATCCGATCGAGGTGGAAATACCAAAGCAAAGAAACAGAATATGCCTTGTATCAGTGCTGTAGCAGCTACAGCAGTACTACAAAAGCAGGGGAGAGTTTTAGTGCTGAGATAATAGTCTTTTCATCTCGAGCCTGCGCTGACAGAGATCTTCTGACTTGTATGACAGTTTTCTCAAAAGTATCTGCAAAATAAGAGTAAAGATTCATGTTTTCTTGAATAATTTCTGTGAGTTCTGCTTTCAGTCCCCCCCCAGAATCGAAGTTAACTGAAAAGAATTCCATCTTAGAAATCATAAGTGTTCTCAGCTGTCTGGTGAAAATAAGCAATCATAGAAATGAGAGCAGGCATTCCAGTTAAGCAAAACTGAATGCATTGGCCTGACATATAAATGGTGACAAATGCTTTCACTTCTATCTGTGTTTTTGCGTATGTTCCTGGACTTCAGCAACCAAAAGTTAATCAAGACTGTTGAGGGTGCAGCCAGGATGTTCTTTCTCTCTACAAGCCTGGTCTGATCTTTCTTTCTGTTGTGCTTGTGCCTGTGTGCAGATGGAGGGACCATGACAGAGCATGCTTCTGCAGAGATCCATGGCCTCACCCTTCATGTAGCAGAGCAGGTGATGGGCAACCACCAGCAAAAATGCAAGTTATGCCATATTACTCAGGAGCTCTTCATGAGGTATGTCCTTTTTAGCAAGTCTTAAGAAGAAATTTTTTTTGCGGGGTTCTGACCACAAGCATGGGAAAACTGAATGTGTCAGTTTTGCACCACTAATGGGAACAGCATCAAACAACGCCGTGGCTAACTGGATTCCCAGTCTACCGTTTGGCTTTCTTGGTATACCTACCAAGAAAGTTGGGCTCTTCTCCAACCCCCTGCTATTACTCTGTTCCAAATTTCATTTCTGAGCTCTGGTTTGTGAACAAAGATTGCATCATTCCATCATAACAACAGTTAATTAGAAATGAAAAGCCACCCAAATCAATTACGACAAAGCAAATGACTCTTAGGACAAAAATGCAGCAGTGAACATTGTGATAAAATATACGAGAAACACCTCATACCAGTTCAGTATTTATAGTGGCCAGCAGCCACTATAAATTCTCCAGTATAACAGGAAACAAACAGCATGTGTGAAATGATCTCATCTCTTTAGGGTGCTGATTTTATGAGCAGTTCTTTTTGTGCCTATCTTCAGACATGTAGATAGATCCACAGAAGACAATTTGCTTCAGTTCCTGTAACAGCAGGAGTAAAACAGCTTTGGATAAAGGCTAAACAGATAAAAATGGAGAAGGAAGCAGGAGTATTACAGTTTGAAAAAACAAACAAACAAAAAAAACCCAACACAACAAAGCCCCAAACCATTAAGAGCAAAAATATCCTATTATTTTTTTTCCCCGTTTAATTGAATGTATTGGCTTCTACTGTTACTGTCACTAAAAAATTGCAAACAAACTGTGTCCTATGCATTCTCTCACTTCCTTGGGACTTGTCCAGAAGTCACAGGCAGCCCATCTGCATGGAGCTGTGCAGGTATGTCCCTGTATGCTGTTGTCTAACTACCTATGTGATCAAGGAAGGTCCTAACAACTCTTGCACAATGAAGGGAAGGAGCAAGTTGAGCTCTGCCTTGAGCAAGGAATTAATGTTTTAGAGAACTGTGTTTTACAATGGAAAAGAAGGAGCAGTGAAGAGGTCCTGGAGAAGATAAGAATGCACCAAGGCTTTGAACCAAAGCAACTTATGGGCATGACTAACAGGACAGGACATCTAGCTTAAGGCTTTATTATCAGCGCTGTGCTCAAAGTGATGCTTGGTGTGAGGCATGGGTGGAAGAGGTGCCCATTCTTGAAGTCCCCTGTAGGTTTTGAAACACCTGCTGAGGTAAAGTCAGTTTGGGCAAAAGTTGTGAGGTACAAGGGAGCAGGAACCAGTAGAAATCCTCCCTCTGCCTCCTGGAATGAGACTGAAGTGCTGGCCTGACAGGGATGAGTGCTGGTACAGAAACAATGGAGTTTGTATCTGCAGATACACTAGCCAAACAAAGGAGGAAATGTCCAAAGGTTTTTTTTTTACTAGTGGTATGTATGTTCTTAGCAGCACTGAAAATACAGCTAGAATGGGGCAGATGACAGCAAGTATAAATCAACTGAGAGCAACTAATTAACACCAGTGAAGGACTTAGTTCAGTTTTTCAGCTGTTCTAAGGTGCTACAGTAGTTCTAGTCAGGGAGGTTGAAACTTGGAGATGAATTGACACTATTTTTTATTTTTCTTTGCTTTTCTTACAAGTTCTGTTGAGATGGACTTGTGTGATCCATCTAACAGGTTCTCTGAAGAGTTAATGGCTGCATATCAAGAGGCTATGCCTATGCGGGGAGAGGAAAAAATCTTTCCCTAAAGAGAAGCAATCTGTAAAAATACTTTTTTTAATTATTATTTAAGCCTGTTCATTAAGGATATGAGGCTGCTGTGAAATTAGTGACTCCTTCCTGTCCTTCTTCAAGAATATCTGACCAAATAGTCAATTTCAGATACAGGTGAGTGAGGTGCCGGATGCCTTATGATCGTGCTTCCATGAGACTTGTGGCCCAGGCAGAGCTTTCTTTGGAGCACGTGCCCTGTCAAATACTAAAGAATCATGCTGTAAAGTAAATTCCTCCTGTTTCTCCTCACCAGACACAAGTGGAAGAAGGTCATTAGAACAATGGAAAAATGGTGAATAATCTTTCCCAGAGTTTCTTTTCACGGCTGAGGGAGCATGGGAAAGGATGTTGGCATTCCTTGAACATTAATACCTGGGAGCCTCTAACAAAGTTTTCAATTATTTTTAATTTTAATTATTATTTAAAATTTGCATGGCTTCATATTTTGGAAGATTTGAGCACCCTCTTAGGAAATGTTTATGTAGGCTAGGTCATTTTATATTTTATTGTAGTGAGATATGAAGGAGCAACATACAAAGGCAGAAGCATACTAGGGATTTCAAAACACATTTAGACTAAGTGCAAGTGATGCTCATAAGTACAGTTTCGAAATGCACATAAATGATTGTGGAAGAACTTCAGACTAATGAACACAAAGTGCTTGTTTATTTCTTTACTAAAAACAAAGAACACTGAGGAAAATTAATGTAATTGGGGAAAACAGGGAGATGAACACCTTCCCTGTAGTAAATTGATTTTGTCAGCATTAATGTATGTGCTGGTGACACTTCAGGTATAAATGAGGAACTTGAGAAGCTCTTAAATTTGAAGATCGAAGATGATGAAATGTGATATTCTTCCAGTATTTAAATTAGGCTTAGCAACTACTAGTTTATTGTTCAAGTCTTCTCTGATCTATAATTTCTTTAGTTTATTAGCCCTTAATTTCTCCACCTTTTCTGAAGGAAATGATTGTTACTGTTCTGTTAGTCAGCTTCACTAAATTATTTTTGGGTAATCATGGCTAGCTTTGGATACAAGTACAAACCCAGTTCTCTGTGTGAAAAGATAACTATATTTTGTAGTCAATGAACAAAGAAAATTTGATCTTCAGTGTAAACATTTTAAAGTAGTTTGATAACAACTTGCTTTGCTAAAACAAACAAGCAAGCCAACTCAACGTTTTGTGTTACATGCACATTGCCTCCACATGATACATTTACGAATAACTTGTTATTGAAGATTTTCCAGGCCTGCTCTATTAAACTCAGTTTGGGTTTCACTGATTGTGAGACTCTTTATTTTTCACATGTACTTTCTTTGCATTCCTAACAGTATTCATGTCTGTGAGGAGAGACAGGGAGGGGGTAAATATCTGGTACAACTAAATGACTGCACTGTTTGTTGGTACAGAATGAAAGCCTGAAGGTTTTCAGCAGGCAGTGAATAGATCAATGTGTATTAGGAGCAGAAAGAGCCTCTCTGCTTATCCAGCCTCATTCCTGCAGGCTAAGTTGTGAGTGATTCAGCTACCAGTCCTGGTGGTTCAACTTATTTTTCTCTTCTTGCAATTAAGTCAGGGTAAAGAACTGCTTGGATGCACAGTCATTTTTCACTGCTTTGTGGAGACAGATAAATGTAAGTTAAATGAGGGCATGTTTAGATAGCATCCTCGGGCTGCAAATGCTGCAGAGACCACTGTCCACCCTGTACACTGCTTTCTCCCATCTGGATGCCCCTGTTTCCTCAGTTCTGCTTCAGCCAAGAGAAACATGGTTAGCAAAGAGCAGTTATTCAAACTGAGTTTAACTACACTTTTGACTCTGGCTGAAAAATGTTGTGGAGTACTTACATGAGTGGGAAGATCTGGAGGTGGGTAGTCCACAGCAGGGAGCAGAAGTGGCCACTCTGATGGAGAGCCAGAGGGTAGGTGAGGGTCAGAATCTCTTCAGATAGTAGAGTTGCTGCTGGGAAGAGACATGCAATCAAACTCTGCTGCTCTGAGTCACGTTTACCTGTCTATTGAGGTAAAAAAAAACAGTGCAAGGCAGAACTGGTTGAAATGTGAAGTTGCTGAAAATGAGGGAGGGCTAGTTCTGTTGCTTGGCACAGGCTATGGCTTTCTGGCTTTCTTCATGCTACCATGGAAAGCTGCTGCAGGTATCCCTTGTCTTGTATGATGGACAGTAAAGTTGGGTGAGATAAGGTGCTCTTGTAACCAGATGCACTCAACTGGAGTGCCAAAGTTAACAGTGGGTTTTCACCTTGTGTTCTCTGTATGTGCCTCTTCCTGTGCCTCAGGCAGAAGTTAAAACTAGGTTAGATGAACTGAGCTTTTGCAGAACCGAGATTTCAAGCTGAGTCCAGTACAGAATGCTTGAGCACTCACTCTTTGCTCTGTAGTCTGTTGCTAATGACTAGAACCATCCACTTCTATCTGAAGAAATTAAGTTTTGCTATGTAAGTTGGAAGAAGTAACAGAGAAACTGGATTGTAAACAATGAATTAATGTCCAAGGAGAGGATAGATTCTATCAGAATATAACCAGATGGAAATTAATGCTAGGCAAATGTATAAGGTTTCTGACAACTATATTCCAAGTCAACCAGAGTGCTTTTTTTCCCTTTCTTTCCCTTGTCTGCTTTGTAATTGAGCTAGAAGTTTCTACTTCTCTTCCAGCAAGATTTTAATTTGTCAGGTCCCTGCTCAGTAAAAGCAGATGGCTTTTATGGCCTCCATAGTATTGCTATTGCTCTTTTTTTTTTTTTTTTTTTTTTTTTTTTTTGAGTGGAGGAAAAAGGAAAGCTGTGAAAAAGGAGGCTAATTAGAGAAAATGGGCTTAATTTGGAAGCCACAGGTCCCACTTTTATAAGCTTTTGTTGAGCTTTTGCCCGCAGTAAATTTATACAAGCTTTGGATAGATGGTAAATCTCTGTTTGCTATGGCCTGCTTTAAATGAGGAGCTTTCAGCACTGTTTTGCTGAGAGCTAAGGGCACAGATGAGGTCATAAAATCAACAAGTCCTGGGAAATGCTCATTCAGCTGAGAGGAACATTTCATTGAATTGCTTATTTTTTTGGATCTGTGTAAAGTAGTATTTATTGTTTCATTGAGAAGTTTGTTAGCTTGACAACTTTGGGTCTGAGGAGGGCTCTTATGAAGGCACCTCCTTGCTGTCTTCTGTCTTGCCATTCAGGCATTTCAGACCTCTTTCAAAAAGACTGTCATTTATTAGCACAATTTCATCACAAAGGTCCTGGGCAGCCCTTTTCTGGAAGGTTTCATTGAAAAGAATGGAATGCTGACTGAACAGAAGTGCCTGAGTTGAATGAAGTGAGACCTGCGTCCACCTGTCAATTGGATGGGAGTCACTTAGGTGAATTACTATTAAAAAAGATTAAAAAATCAAAGCAATTCAACAACATTTACAAATTGGGTTGTACTGGATGGAGGTATCTAATGAGATGACCAGAATGCAGTATTGTGGCTTATAAACTGCTGGGACTGACCCTGTGCAAACGTCTGACAGCCTCATTTTTCAACAGGGCCAATTCATATAGAATGTGATGAGTGTGTACGTTCAGCTGTAGCATGGACTCACTAAAAAGGGCTACTAGTGAGGCAACTTGTGATGTCCCACTACAACTTGTTAGAAGTAGCATTAACATATAGAAGTCTCAGAGAGGTTTCTTGTGTTACCCTAATTACCGTAATGACCGTTAGTGGATGTTTAGTGTCTCTATCTCTGTACCAGTGCTGTAAAAGTGAAGCAAATTACACCCACTGGATGAGGAGGTATTGCTTGGTTTAAAATGGTATGAAATCTCTGTGTAAAGGTTTGTGTTAAATTTTTTGTACCTCTTAGTAATTGTTCTGGAGTTGCAAGAAGCAGCCTTGGCATAGAATGGGAATGGGGTTCCCTTATCTTGCGCCACTGAAGAACTAAAATATTTCTTCTGTTTGAAAAAAAAAAAAAAAAAAAAAAAAAGACATCCCTGTTGAACACTGAAGTTCGTGCTAATTCCTAGGGTGGCTTTAATACCATCTCTAGATAACTGTTAATGCTGAAGAAAGGCGTGGCTGCTAAACTTCATCCCTTTGGTAATACGAAGGAAAGAATTTAGTTCGTATGCACCTAGAATGGCTGTGCTTCTTTGAGACAACTACAGGTAGCAAAGTCTTCCTTATGAAGAAGGATTTTTTAGTGTGGTAGTAGTTTAGTGATTTTATTGAAATACAGTGCTCTTTCCAAAAAAGTCCACAGGTCAGGATTGAACCTGAAAAGCAGCTGTTGGAGGCAGATAAATGAAACAGAGCTAGTAAAGAGCTCAACAGTACCAGATGGGCTGAGCCCGGGCTCTGGAGACGATTCAACAGAAATATTCAAGTAGAAAAGTTAAACTAATGAAGATTTCTCAGAGATGCAGACAGATCTAAAGTCAATCAATATTTTTCTTTCATTTTTAAAATGAAAAATTCAATTAAGATACAACTTTTTTTAAAAAAAAAAAAAGCAGAAGCAGATGTTCTGGTATTTTATTGTTGTTGTTTTAAAGACAAAGCCTCTTCTGAGCAAGCCTTCCTAACTACTGTAATTCTGAAAAGCATTTATGGAATTGTTTGTGAAGTCTCAACAGACTGGAGGCAAAATTGATTTGGGGAAATGACAAATGGCCATTAATCCAGGAAACTCTCTGGTCTTTTAATGAAATGACTTAAAGGGCAGCACAGGAAAAATGATCAAAAGCAGGTCCTTTCTTGGTAACTACAAATGTGCAGAAAAGATAAAACAAGTGTCTGATTGCCTCTTACAATAAGGCTGTTATTCTCTGTGATCATTAGGTACGAATGAGGTCCTTAAATAACTGTTGCTCGGTCTGGTCATTGCCCACTGAGCAAATTCTAATAGAAGTTAGTCTAATTTCTTTAATATGACTAGAGATATTTCCTCCCTCACCAAATAACTTAGGATCTGTTTGGACTCATGGAGCAATGAGATGTTGTTTGAGCTTTTGGCCATCTCCTGCGGTTAGTGAGTAAATACGGACACTGTCGCTGCTTTGAAATTTCTGACAAAACAGCAGATTACACTTCCCTCACTGAGCTGAGTCATGAGCAAAGTTCATCCTTTATTCTCTGCTGTCTTTAATTGTGAAAATAATTGCTGTAAAATAATACGTGAAAAATTGAATCCTTAGACATGCTTACATCCCAATGATCAGGCTCAAGTTTGATTCCAGCTTCGGGAGTTATGAGATTATGCTACTGTTTCTGTACCACCTAGAAGTGGTATAGCTCCCAAGTCTGTGATGGAAGCCTAAAAACAAAAAAAAATCAATATGTGCTATGTCTAAGATTTCTTCCCAAAATTGCAGACAACCTGAAACCATAACTCTGAAAGTGAAAATCTCCCTCTGTGTTTTTAATAGCGTTTCAAAAAGACAATGGTGATATGTTGGAGAAGGACAAAGAGAGGACAAGGCATTTTCCTTGTCACCTCCTGTGGTAATATTTATTTAGGCAAATAAGAGATTATACTCAAGCCAAAGGAAGTAAAGATGGACACCAGGCAGGCTGATGCCAAAGTGGCAGCTGGCTTTCCTAGCCACAAGCAGCATGGTCCAAAGCAAAGCAGAGATATAAGGACTTATCTGTCTTCAGCTTTCCACTCTGCAGCTGCTCATCTACTCCTTTTAACTGGTTGTTCTGACATCTATTTGTACCAACTTATCTCTGTGTGTGTTTCTATATCTGGATATTTCTGATGTGTACTACAAGAGAAGTGTCTTGTGCATCCCTCTTTTGGGTCTCTGATAGATGGCAGACATGCTGATTAATAATCTTTTATCCAGCTGCTATTAGTTTCATTTTCAAATGCCTCATTACATCATTTGCACAGCCACACTAATTAGATGTAATACTTGTCAGGGTTTCCGAACATCAATTCAGCCTGCTCCACTTCACTGGAAAACTTCCCTCTCATCATTGCAGTCTCACTACTGCCTTCTCTGCAATGGATGTCAGAATGTCCCAGTACTGACTGGGCAGCAAATTTGTTGAATCTACTTCTGTCCTGCAACATGTGTCTGAAAAATACGTCTCTGCATTATTGACATTTGACATTTTGTGATAATAGCTCCCCCTACCAGCTTCCAGAAGGCACTGAACAATAATACTGGAAAAAGAGCAATCCTCTCTGAAAACCTGCAGGATGATCCTAATAAAATCAGTAGTCTCATCTAGTAATAAAATAGCATACATCCATCTCATACATACAGATAAAATGCAGACCTCTTTTGACAGAGTTGATGCCAAATTAATTCCATGCTCTGGTTTAGAGGACCAACCTTAAAGCATCATCTGTCTTTTCTTATGGTGGTGTTCCGCACATTTTAATTCTTCTGAAGCACCAGCCCATAAAGTGAAAATATGAAATAAACAAAATACATAAGTGCACAGTTGATTTAATGCGCAGAGCACAGAAATTATGGGATTCTGGATACTGCTTAATTAAAAAAGTACTGGCAGCAATGGTTTCCAATGAGAAATTTCAAATCTTAATTGAAAAATCAAATGTACTGGTGGAGAGAAGGGGTTTTTCTATCATAAAAACTAATAACGTCTCCTGTGCTTTACCTGGTAGCTAACGGGGCTGTTTTTTCATGGATGGGCAAAGAGAGTTTTACCAGTGAGAATAGAGTTATCATAAAGTTTTGCTAAGTATTCATAATATGAAATAGCATGTATGGTAGAAGCCTATTAATCAAGCACCATAAATAAATTATTTTTCCCTCCAGATGAGAATGGGAGGTAATTACTCTGGGAAAGGACATTGTGCCCTCTGAGATTATTGTTACATCGCAGCATTTGTAACCAGGTTTTCTCTTATGGTCATATTTTTCTCCCTGAAGAAAATCAAAATCATTCAATCTTAATTTGTAAGTAGTAATTATTTCCCTACTTATCATCTCTGAAGTAGGTATGCTAAAGTGTACCTCATAGATGCAGACAAGCACAAAATCTCTGGAGTGCTAAAAGCTGCAATCAACCAAACAAAAAAAGTTGCTTTCACTGCCTTCAGGTAACACAGACTTGCATTGGAATTGAATTTCTGTATGTTTGGATGGCTACAATTGGACCTGAGGGAAAGTTAGAGACTTTATCAGGTAGTTTTGGACTCCCAAAGGAATTTCAAGACTATGAGGCTAAGTTCAGATCCAGCCCAGGATTTTATGTTGTTCAACCACAGCTAGATGCAATGAGATGCCACTTTACATATGAGCATCAGTAACTGAATCAGGGAAAGTTTAGTCTGGCAGTTCTTGCAGATTAACCTACAGAGTATCGTGCTGAAATTTAGTTTTATCTCAGGTATCAAGAATAACTTATATTTTACTTCTTATCCAGAAATTCAGCTAGCTCTCACCAACCGGTATTATTTCTCCCTGTGCTTATTGTTACAACAAGATTTATTCACATTTTCTAATAAACTGGAAATAAAGGTTTCTTGTATTTCATAGTAAAACCCCTAAGAGGTGCAGCTTGAGTCTCCATAAAATACATAAAATGAGAAAATAGTTAATCTCTGGATGCAGCAGCCAACATTGTGTGAAATTTGATTCAGCAATGGCAACAATGTAATTCCATAACATTCCCACTCTTTATATAGATAAGCTTTCTAGACCCAGTTCACTTCTAATACTGCCAAAACCCATGTTATTTTTATTTCTATTAATGAAACAGCTAACTTTCCAACTGAGTTTTGTTTTTCTTAATAATGCTTCTAGGTTTTGAGCAGTAGGCTCTGGGAACCTATGCAAGAGCAGATTAAATTTCCCATTCCTGAGGAAACACTCCTAATACTAAACTTTTGGAAGAAACTCACCTTACAAGTAGAGGCAGGAGTGAAATGAAGAAACCACATGAAGCAAAGTAAGACAAATTAATGAATTAAGAATGTAAGGCGGAAGAAAAGTTTTTATTTGAGGTGGTTGTGAGGATGTAGGAAGCTTCTCAGTGGAGCTGTGAGCAAAGTGTGGGTGAGTGGATGGGGGAATACTGTGAATGCTACTTTTGCAGATGTGCTCAGTTCCCAGAGGCTACAGCTCATCTTTTTGTTATGCCTGTAAGATGCAGAATCTCATCCCTATATTGGCAGTATTTCCTCTTAAAATACAAAACAAAATTTTTCAATAATGTAAAAAGGAAATTAATTCCAGGTCATTTCAACTCACAACCAAATGAGTTGAGCCTGTAAGGAATTGGGTACTTCTAGCAGTACACTATTTGCCTAGAATTATCCAAATAAAACAGCTCATCAAATCTTTCACTGAAATCTTATTTGTGGATGTGCAACTTGGAATAAACAGTTCTGTAAGTAGCAGAAGTGATGAAACTCTATTTCCTATGCTGTTTGGTTTTGTTCTGTTTTTTTAACCTCTTCTCAGGCTATCCTGCAATATAAACAAGTTAAGTTTCCTTCCAGACTTTTTACTGCCAAGTGATGCTAGAAATGGCAAAGTTTATGATGTAGCTAGAACACTGACTGTACTAATTACTTCACGTCATCTTACCGGTGGTCAACTGATGTCAAGCATGATGCAAAACAGCTGAATGTTCCTCTCTTCAGGGAGAGCACCATACAGCTGCTATTTCTAGTGAAATCTAGGAACGCTGGGCTTACCTCATGCTGTCCTTCCCTCTATCCTTTTAGAAATTCAGCAATAGAACTGGGTGAGATGGATTGCGTGGTTTCAGAAGCGTTGCTAGTTTGAAAGCACACAAATAAGTGTTTGTTATCCTAATAGCAGGAGAAAATATTGAATGCCCACCACCTCACACCTCACACCAAGCACATGATGTGTTCTAAAGCTGAGGCCAAAGTTTTCAAAAGGAAAAATCTCTTTGGTCTCTAAAATATGAGATTCAGCTTCCTAAGTATCTCTGTGCTTCCTGTGTAGATTCAGATGATCATAATGAACAAAGCTTTCTTCTTTTCAACTGATGCCACTAGGTAACTGAAATACATGTATAGATTTGGTTTTGATACAAATGTAGGTGTGTTTGAATGATAGGTTGGGTAATAGTATCATTTCTGTATCCTGCAGTGTCTGGGCATTTTCTTTTGTTGGTTTTTTGTTGTTGTTGTTTTTTGTTTTTCTTAAGTTTCTTCTGTAGTTTCTTGGTGTTTTGCCTTTCCTAAGTTCATCTCTGTAGCCTACAGTCATTACTTGAAGACCCTTCCTTGATTTCTTTAGTGTATGTGGGTACTAGTTCTACTGTATTTTCATGCTCTTGCAAAGAACTCCTGGAAGTTTGGCTTAACCTGTGATGCTTTAATATTAGCCTGTCTACAGCTTGCTGTTGAACTAACTGCTGCTGCCTCCAAAGTTGAAGCAGCTTCTCACTGGAGCTGAAACTTTCTAAAGGTGAAGAACAGCTTTTCTGTTTGTTTTGCTTTGTTCCCAGATCCTCTTGGGGGGGGGGGGGGGGGGGGGGGGGGGGGGGGGGGCGGGGGGGG